>NC_134353.1:650239416-650433412 GCF_048569485.1 Anomaloglossus baeobatrachus
AACCCCCCAAAAGGCAGCCCTCTTCCCTTCAGGCTACCCATTGGTGTGTCTGGTGGGTGTGGTGCAGAGTGTTTCTAGGATTTTTGATTCACTTGTTATTAGCAACACCAAAGGCCAGGGACCCGTAACCAAGGAGGAGATGGACACCATGCAGAAGGGCAGATTGCACAATGTCCTGTGACGACTTGAAAGGCCAGGATGTCCCATTCCCCCTTAGTTAAACGTAGCTCGTCCCCGAGCTACAGGACACCAGAGGTTTCTTTTTTTTTTTTAAACTGCAGAAAAAGTAAGAAAAGGGTTAACATTTTTATTTGAAAATTTCATCCTTCGCAGGGGAGGCACTTTTCTTAAACGTTACTTAACTTTAAAGAGTTCATCGCCCAACGGTGGGATGCTAATATTTTTTGTGGTAACGGAGGCTCAACCTTCTCTGTTGCAGCCCCTTCCTGCGACATTCCAGTCCCAATGTCCAGGATCCCAATAACCCACCACCCAAACAACCTGACCCCCTGGAAACCTATCTGCGGGTCCGTGACCAGGTTAAAGTCCCGGGTATGGTCTTAAGGCCGCTTTACACGCAGCGACATCGCTAAAGCGATGTCGTTGGGGGTCACAGAATTCGTGACGCACATCCGGCCACGTTAGCGATGTCGTTGCGATCAGAAATGGTTGCAAAATTGTGCAAAATCGTTAATCGTTGACATGCTCTCCTATTCCCAAAAATCGTTGCTGCTGCAGGTACGATGTTGTTCCTTGTTCCTGCGGCAGCACACATCGCTATATGTGACACCAAAGGAACGAGGAACCTCTCCTTACCTGCGGCCGCCGGCAATGAGAAAGGAAGTAGGTGGGCGGGATGTTACGTCCCACTCATCTCCGGCCCTCTGCTTCGATTGGGTGGCCGCTTAGTGACGTCGCTGTGACGCCGCACGAACCGCCTCCTTAGAAAGGAGGCGGTTCACCGGTCACAGCGACGTCGCTAGGCAGGTAAGTAGTGTGACGGGTCCAAGCGATTTTGTGCACCACGGGCAGCGATTAGCCCGTGACGCACAAATGATGGGGGCGGGTAAGCATGCTAGCGATCTTGCTAGCGAGATTGCAGCATGTAAAGCGGCCTTTAGATGACTCTGGTTGGCACAGGAGGTTCAACTATATACAATACACAAGTTTGTGTTGGTCACGCCAGTCCTAAGACCATGGTCCATATTTTTCTTATATATATATATATATATATATAAAAGCAATGGAGTCCATGTATCAGGTGTACACTCTGTAAAGGAATCTGGTTGTTAATCAGGTAACTTCTTCGTTCATTTGCAAATTGGTTACTCAAGTATTCATTAGCTAACATTTCTACATGAAAAACAAACTGTGGAAAATAACAACTGAAAACACTGATACCTAACAGTTCTATGGCATCATAAAACTACAGGCATTATAACATTCTTTTTTTTGTAATAGTAAATTGCAGGGTCCCGTGGCCACGCTTCCTTGCAATTACGTGCTACCGACGCTGACACAAACCCTTCTTCAAACATCACATGCTTGGTTACCTCTAGGGCATACCAGCCCCGCTCCCCGCAGTGACGGGTGTAGGTAACCATTTCAGTCAATAACGCTGACACCGACAACTTGTAAACTGGAATTCTTAGCACCGCTGTAGCAGGGAGGAAGCACGCTGGGATCCCGTGCCCAATGGTGTTGCTTGTTAGCCTGTGATCTTTTCCTTGGCACTTTCTTTACTGGTTGGCACCTGTAGTATAAAACTAGTCGGGTCCCGCTCACCCGTATGGCTAATGGAGTGAGCTTGCTCTTAGGGTTCACGCTTGGGATTTTCTGGACAGTGTATTGGGAAAGTGCTATCACCCTCCCTCACTGCGCTAGTTCCCCGATTTTGGAGCAGGTGGAGGACGAATCATGAAGTCTTCACCCTCGTCGGGTAAATTACCAGGATTCTTGAAGCTACTTCCCGGCCTAGGGTCCACGTACCCCGCCGTGCCCTGACCCCTGCCCGGAGATGGCTCAAGTCCACCGGCTGCCCTTCTCGGCAGTTCCGTGCCCCTTATCACGATCCCCTGCGACCGAGGTTCCAGCTCCTACCAGGCCCAGACCAATGTCTGCCACCTAGTAACTGAGGAGCCCAGCTCCTAACTAGAGTTGAGCGCGGTTCGTGGTTCGAGGTTCGCCAGTTCGTGGTTCGAGTGATTTTGGGGGGTGTTCTAGATCGAACTAGAACTCGAGCTTTTTGCTAAAAGTTCGGCAGCTCGAGTTACGTTCGAGAACGGTTCTATCAGCAAAGGCGTGGCTTTTTACAGCTACAGTGTGCAGGGAGCCATCGCTGGCAGTCTGCGGTAAGCTGGTAACCAAGATAAATATCAGGTATCCAAGCAAAGTGCTTTGGTTAGTAACCCGATATTTACCCTGGTTATGTGTGCAGGAGCTGACACTTCCCGGCTCAGCTCCGCCCCCTCCTGCACTCGGCATGTACACACACACACACACACTGACACTCACCTGTCCCCAGCCATGCAGTTCCCGGCACTGACGTCTTCAGCGCCACATGGCCCCGCTAGGCTCCACCCACTTCGCACTCCGCCGCCCGCACACATGGCCCCGCTAGGCTCCACCCATTTCGCATTCCGCCGCCCGCACACATGTCCCTGATTAGCTCCACCCACCTCGCACTCCGCACACATTACCCTGCTTGGCTCCACCCACCTCACACTCCACACACATGGCCCCGCTCAGCTTACATGTGGTGATGAAGTCCTGCACTCCCGACCTCAGCGCTGTCACTGTACTCCATGGCCGCCGCTTTACATCTCCTCCTCTCGCTGCCAACTGTGACTAGCAGTGACGTCACAGGCTCCCACGATACTTGGCTGTGAAGGCGGCGGTCATTGAAGTCAGTGACAGCTCTGCTGTCAGCAGTGCAAGAGATCATCACAGCAGGTAATGTACCTCGCTCCTGACAGCAGCAATTGTCATGCCCTGCAGTGACCTGGGCTGACCTATTGATGTTAGCTCAGGTCACTGCATTGCTCTCCCAGCCAATGGGGAATATTCTGTTCTTCAATGACTGGGACAGTGACTATGGTATGGATCGTCATAAGAACGCCTTATTGGATTACAGCAGACCTGGATTTGTTTTTCTTTCTAATAAATTGGTGAAAGAGGGAATGTGTTGGGGAGTGTTTTTTCAAATAAAAATGTGTTTGTCGTCTTTTTTTTTGTTATTACTGACTTGGTTTGTGATGTTGGGTATCTGATAGACGCCTGACATCACCAACCCCAGGGCTTGATGCCAGGTGACATTACACATCTGGTATTAACCCCATATATTACCCCGTTTGCCACCGCACCAGGGCACGGGATGAGCTGGGGCGAAGCACCAGGATTGGCGCATCTAATGGATGTGCCACTTCTGGGGCAGCTGCGGCCTGCTATTTTTAGGCTGGAGAGAGTCCAATAACCATGAATCTCCCTAGTCTGAGAATATCAGACCCCAGCTGTCTGCTTTACCTTGGCTGGTGATCCAATTTTGGGGGGACCCCCACGTGTTTTTTTTAATTATTTATTTAATTTAAAATAACAGTGTGGGGTGCCCTCAGTTTTGGATTACCAGCCAAGGTGAAGCTGCTAGCTGTGGTCTGCAGGCTGCAGCCATCTGCTTTACCCTAGCTGGCTATCAAAAATAGGGGGAACCCCACATCATTTTTTTTTTAAATTTATTTATTTTTTTAGTAAATACAAGGCTAAGCACCCCTTAGTGCCACATGAAAGGCACCACAGGGTGCAAAATTACAAAATGCAGGAGAGTGGGACATTATGTGTCTTTCTGCCATTATAATGACAGAAAAGACTGATATGAAGTGTACAAACACAAGAAAATCACCAGAGCGCTCTACGCTTTAAAAAGCAGTAGAAAATGGCACTGGAGTGAACATGTGACCGCCTCATGCAGGTTGAAGCTATGGATCCTGGGTAAATTTATGTATTTTGCCTCCTTCAGTTTTTTTGCAGTATGCAAAAAAAAACAGAAGGCACACGGATGACAATCGGATGACATACGGACCGTATACGGAATGGAAACGGATGCCACACAGATGCACCTGTGAAAAAAACGGACCGCAAAAACAGATCAGTCGTGTGAATGTAGCCTTATTCTAATCTGACGTTTATAAACAGCAGGCAGAAATAAGTGAATAGCACTCTCCAGCGTCAGAAAATCTCCGGGGTTTCAAGTATAGCTGAGACCCTGGAGATTATGATTCAGGCCGGTTTTTCCAATCCCCGCTCACGTGATCATCAGTATACACCGTATACCAATGATCACATTACATTAACTGACAGCGCCGGTAAAAAATTATTCATCTCCCATCTGGCATGAACAAACATGTCAGATGGGAGATAAATCTCCTCCCCGGTCCCCTCCGGTCCCCCGGTGTCGCCAAAGTGACTCCCCAACCCCCTCCCTTAAATCCAAGATGGCCACGCCCACAGCAGCGCGCCGGCCGCATTCACCCTACTCCCCTGATTTCTGTCGCATGTGCCATGACACATGCGACAGAAAACTCCTCCCCAGGCCCTGCCAGGTCACCCCCTATAACTCCACCGGTGTTCCCCGGTGTCCCACGGTAGCTGTGCAGCGTTGATCCCCCGTGGCCCACTCCATCACAATAGACGCTGCCGCATGCACAGAGCGGCTGTCAGCTCAGCTTCCTGTGTTCAGACACAGTGAGTGGTTTTAACCATGCATCTGTAAGCTACTGCAATGCCCTGCTCATGAGGTAAGGAACATAGTTGATCAGGAGAGCTATACTACATTTCCAAATGGAGGTATTTGATTTTATAGTTGCCCTGCTGAACGACTACCAAACATGAGAGTCCGTTATACGCCACAAAAAACATGTCTAAATAGCGAGCTCTGTTGTTTAGTATTCATTCAGTTGGATAACTGGACTTAAAGGGTATTCCATCTCCAAGATCCTATCCCCAATATATAGTAGGTGGAATAGCAATAATATCAGCAAATACCAATATTTGGAAATGTAGAATAGTTCTCCTGATTAGGCATTCCCTTACCTCATGAGCAGGGCATTGCAGCTTTGGTAGCAAAAGTTACGACATGGACTCTGCTGCTGTGGACCCGGGGAGAGTGGGTGCAGATTCATTGCACCCACACTCATCACATGGAGGGTCTGCACTCCTAGAAAATGGGGGATACGTTCCCTGAGCGTGTCCCCCCAAATTCTAGACGGTCCAGAGTCATCGTGGGACCCCCTTATTTCTTTTCCTTACAATAAATTGGTGAAAGAGGGAATGTTTTGGGGAGTGTTTTTTCAAATACATTTTTTTTTTGTCTATTTTTTTTGTTAGTACTGACAGTTTGTGATGTCGGGTATCTGATAGACGCTATGACATCACAAACTGCTGGGCTTGATGTCAGATGACTTTACAGCTAGTATCAACCCCATTTATTACCCCGTTTGCCACTGCAACAGGGCACGGGATGAGCTGGGGTGAAGCGCCAGGATTGGCGCATCTAGTGGATGCGCTTCTTCTGGGGCGCCTGCAGCCTGCCATTTTTAGGCTGTGAAGGGCCAATAACTATGGACCTTCCCACCCTGAGAATACGAGACCACAGCTGTCCGCTTTACCTTGGCTGGTGATCCAATTTGGGGGGACCCTACTTTTTTTTTGTAATTATTAATATTTATAAAATAATTTTAAAAAAAGAGCCTGGGGTGACCTCCACATTGGATCCCCAACCACGGTAAAGCTGCCAGCTGTGGTTTTCAGGCTGCAGCCTTCTGCTTTACCCTAGCTGGCTATCAAAAATGGGGGGACCCAACGTCATTTTTTTTAACTATTTTTTTAAATAAAAAAAATGAATGAGCTTCCCTGTATTTTGATTGCCAGCCAAGGTAACACCAGGCAGATGGGGGTGGCACCCCATAGCTGTCTGCTTTATCTGCGCTGAGAATAAAAAATACCGCGGAGCGCTACGTCATTTTTTTTAAAGATTTATTTTTACAGCACTGTGATGTCAGGCAATAAAAACACAGGGAAGCCCTTTTTGTTTTTAGTTATTTAAATAAATAATTAAAAAATATATATATGGGCTCCGACTGCATTTTTTGTATTGCTAGCTAAGGGTAATCCAAGCAGCTACTGGCTGCACACCCCCACTGCTTGGTGTTACCTTCACTGGCTATGGAAAATCCAGGGAAGCATTTTTTATTTTTTTTGCCAAAAAACTACAAAAAAATGATGAGCTTCGCCATATTTGTATGCTAGCCAGGTACAGCAGGCAGGTAGGGGCTGCCCCCAACCTCCAGCTGCCTATTTGTACCTGGCTGGGAACTAAAAATATAGGGAAGCCGTTTTTTTAATTATTTTATGAATTTCATGAAATAATTAAAAAAAAAAAACGACGTAGGCTTCGCCCCATTTTTGTGTCCAGCCGGGTACAACTAGGCAGCTGGGGATTGGATCCGCAGCACAGGTTAGCCCGAGCTTTCTGGGCCCCTCTGCTGTGAATTGCAGTCCGCAGCCGCCCCAGAAAATGGTGCTCTCATAGAAGCGCCATCATCTGGCGCTGTATCCAACTCTTCCAGCTGCCCTGATGCCGGTGGCTCGCTGGGTAATAATGATTTCAGTTGATAATATACAGCTAGCCCTAACCCCATTATTACCCAGCGAACCACCTGTCACCAGGGCAGCTGGAAGAGTTGGATACAGCACCAGAAGATGGCGCTTCTATGAAAGCGCCATTTTCTGGGGCGGCTGCGGACTGCAATTCGCAGCAGAGGGGCCCAGAAAGCTCAGGCCAACTAGTGCTGCGGATTCCAATCCCCAGCTGCCTAGTTGTACCTGGCTGGACACAAAAATATGGCGAAGCCCACGTCATTTGTTTTCTAATTATTTCATGAAATTCATGAAATAATAAAAAAACGGCTTCCCTATATTTTTGGTTCCCAGCCGGGTACAAATAGGCAGCTGGGGGTTGGGGGCAGCCCATAGCTGCCTGCTGTACCTGGCTAGCATACAAATATATGGCGAAGCCCACATAATTTTTTTAGGGGGCAAAAAACTCCTGCATACAGTCCTGGATGGAGTATGCTGAGCCTTGTAGTTCTGCAGCTGCTGTCTGTCTGTATGGAGGAGAGCAGACAGCAGCTGCAGAACGACAAGGCTCAGCATGCTCCATTCACTAGTGTATGCAGGAGAGCACCGTGTACCGGAGAGATGAAATGACAGGACCTAGCATGACGTCAAAGCCATGTGACCAGTCTGTAGTCAATGAGATAATAGACACGTGACTGGTCATATGGCTATTTTGACGTCATGATAGGACCTGTCATCACTGCTGGTTACCGGAGGACGCAGCGATCATCGGGAGGAATAACGACAGGAGACAGAGTGCAGGACGGATCGCGGGCACCTGTAAGTGTTCTGGCAATGTTTATTAACTGTATGTGTACATTTATAATGTGTTTTTATGTGTTTGTGATTGCCTCCTTATTAGTGATGAGCGAGTACAAAAAAGCTCGGGTGCTCGAAACTCGGGCAGAGCATCCCAAGATACTCGTGTACTCGGCCCGAGCACCGAGCCCAATGTTATTCTATGGGAGACCCGAGTATTTTTATGAAATGACCCCCCGGCAGCATGTAGAAACCCTAAAAATGTCACAAAAGTTTCAGAAGAGTGCTCAAATGAATTGGCAACAGCATGGGGAACACCCCTTGAAGCATTTATCACTCAAAAGTCACAGCTGTGAACAATTTTGTCTGCGTTTTACGCCATTCTTATGGACTCACCAGAAAACCTTCAAAAATGACACCAAAATGAATTTTCATGGCGGAAATGTTAAGGGCACATACCCAATAGTGAGATAGAGCTGGTGTATGTTACTTTTGGAGATTACATGAAAGATTTTACGTGAAAACATTGTGTGGCACTCCGATGTCCCTGAGAAGAGACGTACATGAAGGCCTCTTGAGTCTAATGTGCCCATTTTGAGGAAGTGAGTCTTTGTAGTATTTTCCTTTGCCAGGGCAGTCCAAAATTGTGAGGTTCACCAATGCCCCTGCATACAGACGTGCATGAGGACCTGTAAACCTGAAGTGCCCATTGTAAGGAAGTGGGTCTATTGTAGTATAGCCCTTAGGCAGGGCAGCCAAAAATTGGGAGGCTCCAAGTTGTCCCTGGATAGAGACGTGCATGATGGCCTGTAAACCTGAAGTGCCCAATGTAAGGAAGTGGGTCTATTGTAGTATAGCCCTTAGGCAGGGCAGCCAAAAATTGGGAGGCTCCACATTGTCCCTGGATAGAGACATGCATGATGGCCTGTAAACCAGAAGTGCCCATTGTAAGGAAGTGGGTCTATTTTAGTATAGCCCTTTGGCAGGGCAGCCAAAAATTGGGAGGCTCCACATTGTCCCTGGATAGAGACGTGCATGATGGCCTGTAAACCAGAAGTCCCATTGTAAGGAAGTGGGTCTATTGTAGTATAGCCCTTTGGCAGGGCAGCCAAAAATTGGGAGGCTCCACATTGTCCCTGGATAGAGACGTGCATGATGGCCTGTAAACCAGAAGTGCCCATTGTAAGGAAGTGGGTCTATTGTAGTATAGCCCTTTGGCAGGGCAGCCAAAAATTGGGAGGCTCCACATTGTCCCTGGATAGAGACGTGCATGATGGCCTGTAAACCCGAAGTGCCCATTGTAAGGAAGTGGGTCTATTGTAGTATAGCCCTTTGGCAGGGCAGCCAAAAATTGGGAGGCTCCACATTGTCCCTGGATAGAGACCTGTTAGGTTCTTAGTGCGTCCGTGCTTGCATTTAAAAACCGCACGTGTGTGCCTGTTGGTGGCAGCGTTCAGGTGCACTTGTGTGCGTTTTGCACAAACTTGAATATAACGCACAAGTCTAGTGAATACACATCAGCACAGCATTGCAAAATGCGCAAGGGCGTTGGCAACGAACAAGGAAGTGGACGTGATGGTAGTGCAGGCAGAGACCGAGGTCGTGTGCAAGCTCTAATTTCACCACAACAAAGGGCCACATCTACTCGCTCGCACATCCTGTCCCAAATTCTTGGGGACTGCAGCAGTACACCGCTCTTGAACCAAGACCAGTGTCAACAGGTTGTTAGTTGGATAGCGGATAATGCTTCCAGTCAGATTGGCACCACCACAAACACTCTGTCTTCCACACGGTCAAGTGTCAGTAGCCGTGATACTGCACCGCACATTTCAGAACCTGATCCTCCTTCCTACCACCAGGCCGAGTACACGTCCACGGACATTACTGATCCCACACTTGGACACTTGGAAGAGCTGTTCATGCTTCCATTCACACATTCTGGCCTCTCGCCATCTCCTGTTGAAGTGGGTCATGACGAGATTGTATGTACAGATGCCCAAATATTTGAACAGCCACGTTCTCACGAAGTTGGCAACGTGTCTCAACAAGGGGTGGACGATGATGAGACACAATTGTCAGGAAGTCAGGAGGAGGAGCTGGGTGCGGAAGAGGAAGACGACGTGGTGGATGATCCAGTAACTGACCCAACCTGGCAGGAGGATATGCAGAGCGAGGACAGCAGTGCACAGGGGGAGGGAGGCGTAGCATCCCAACAGGCAGTAAGAAGCAGGGTGGTGGCCCCAGGCAGAATTCAGGCAACCGTTCCCCGGAACAACAACATGACACAAGGTGCCTGTACAAATGTTAGGTCTTCCCGAGTCTGGCAGTTTTTTAAGTTGGCTCCAGATGATTCTAAAAAGGCCATTTGCAACACCTGCCATGCCAGCTTCAGCAGGGGTACCAAAACTAGCAGACTGACTACCACCAGCATGATCAGGCACATGTCAGCCAAGCACCCGACTTTGTGGGATGTACAACAGAGTCGAGGAGCAGTGCTTGCTGATGTCACTGCTACGTCTTCGCTTGTTGTGCATGCGAGCCAATCCCCTGTCCATGCTGCCCGTGAACAAGCCTCCTCCGGCCCTGCACCTGCAGTTGCCCACGCAGAAATAACACCATCATCAAGCACGTCCTTGTCCCAGCGCAGCGTTCAGTTATCCATTCAGCAAACCTTTGAACGCAGGCGCAAATACACTGCCAACACCCCACATGCCACACTTCTAAATGCTAACATTTTGCGACTGCTTGCGCTGGAAATGTTGCCTTTTAGGCTGGTGGAGACAGAAGCATCCCGCGACCTGATGGCGGCAGCTGTCCCACGTTACTCGGTCCCCAGCAGCCACTATTTCTCCCGGTGTGCCGTCCCCTCATTGCATAACCACGTGTCACAAAACATCACACGTGCCCTGAACAATGCTGTTTCAGCCAAAGTCCACCTAACCATAGACACGTGGAGAAGTGCTTGTGGGCAAGGCCGCTACATCTCGTTGACGGCACACTGGGTTAATATTGTGGAAGCTGGGACCCAGTCTGAGCGAGGGACGGAACACGTCCTTCCCACACCAAGGTTTGCAGGCCCTACCTCAGTCAGGGTTTCACCCACACTCTACAGCATCGGAATGTCATGCTCCTCAGCCTCCTCCTCCTCCTGCGCATCCTCATCCACTTTACCCTCCACACCAGTCCCAAGCTGGAAGCACTGCAGCACTGCCTCGGCGAAGCGGCAACAGGCTGTGCTGAAGCTAATCTGCATAGGTGACAAACCCCACAATGCAGAAGAGGTGTGGACAGCTCTGAAACAGCAGGCAGATCACTTGCTCACACCTCTGAACCTAAAGCCAGGAAAGGTCGTGTGTGACAATGGCCGGAATCTGGTGGCGGCTTTGAGGCGAGGCCAGCTGACACATGTTCCATGCGTGGCCCATGTGCTCAACCTCGTGGTTCAACGGTTTCTAAAGTCATACCCAGAGCTGTCTGATCTGCTGGTAAAAGTTCGCCACCTGTCTGCACATTTTCGAAAGTCACCTACTGCTTCAGCCGGCCTTGCCGGCTTTCAGCGCCATTTGCATCTTCCGGCTCACAGACTGGTGTGTGATGTCCCCACGCGTTGGAATTCAACTCTGCACATGTTGGTCAGGATATGTGAGCAGAAGAGGGCAGTTGTTGAGTACCTGCATCACCTAAGCCGTCGGGAAATGGGTCAAACTCCACACATAACACCTGAGGAGTGGAGATGGATGTCCGACCTATGTACCATCCGCCAAAACTTTGAGGACTCCACCAAGATGATGAGCGGCGATGACGACATTATTAGCGTCACCATACCACTTCTCTGCCTTCTGAATGGTCTCTGCTCAAAAACAAACATGATGCATTGCATGCGGAGCGCGATGAGTTGGAGCAAGAAACAGTAGTGGGTGTGGGTGATAACACACAGCCCAGCCTCGTCTCATCCCAACGTGCAGTGGAGGACTATGACGAGGAGGAGGATGAAGACATGGAGCAACTCTCCGGCCAAATTGAGGATATGACATGCAGTCATATCCTCGGTTCAGCGTGGCTGGCCAGAGGACAGGGTAGATGATGAGGAGCAGGAGGAGGACAGCATGTTCAGTCATCGTGTTGGTCAGGATACTGAAGTGATGGCTGTTAAGAGTCTGGCGCACATGGCTGACTTTATGGTAAACTGCCTTTCTCGTGACTCTCGCGTTAAGAACATCTTGGCCGACAATCATTACTGGTTGGTAACACTGTTAGACCCACGCTAAAAGGAGAACTTTATGTCTCTTATTCCCGAGGCGGAGAGGTCAGGCAAAATACAGCAGTTCCAGAAGGCCATAGTCACGGAAGTAGGCAAAGCATTCCCCTCACAAAACGCTAGCGGCATAGGTCAGGAATCAGTGGACAACCAAGGCGTACAGCCGAGAGGGGCACAAGTCCAATCCGCCAGAGGTAGGGGAACAGTCTTTAAGATGTGGGACAGTTTTCTCAGCCCCTCACATACGACAGCCCCTGAGGTGCGGGGTAGTGCCACAAGAAATCCTAAGTTTGCCCAGATGCTCAAGGAGTACCTTGCAGATCGAACAACTGTACTCCTACATTCCTCTGTGCCTTACAATTATTGGGTATCCAAGCTGGACACGTGACATGAATTGGCTCTCTACGCCTTGGAAGTCCTGGCCTGCCCTGCCGCTAGCATTTTGTCAGAGCGTGTTTTTAGTGCCGCAGGTGGAATCATTACAGATAAACGCACCTGCCTGTCAACTGAAAATGCTGACAGGCTGACTCTGATCAAGATGAACAAGGGTTGGATTGGGCCAGACTTCACCACACCACCAGCAAATGACAGCGGAATTTAAAGTTTGTAACGGGAATTTGCCATGTACCTCCACTCACCCATGGGTACACGCTTCTGGACTTTGGCTAATCGCTGGACTGCTCCTCCTTCTCCTAATGCGCCACCATGATGACCGTTACAATAGTTAGGCCGTTGTTTCAGGTATACCCCCAGTGGTAAATTTTTTCGCCCATTCTTTAAGAATGGGCATTACAACGACAGGAGACCCGCTCCTTTGCAATGGAAACAATGTTTTGAGGCCCTCCTGCACATCTCTATCCAGGGACAATGTGGAGCCTCCCAATTTTTGGCTGCCCTGCCAAAGGGCTATACTACAATATACCCACTTCCTTACAATGGGCACTTCAGGTTTACAGGCCCTCATGCACATCTCTATCCAGGGACAATGTGGAGCCTCCAAATTTTTGGCTGCCCTGCCTAAGGGCTATACTACAACAGACCCACTTCCTTACAATGGGCACTTCAGGTTTACAGGCCATCATGCACGTCTCTATCCAGGGACAATGTGGAGCCTGACACTGCCACCGACTGCCACACACGTGCGGTTTTTAAATGCAAGCACGGACGCAATAAGAACCTAACAGGTTTTTAGGAGCGACAATTACTGAGAAGTTTGACACTATCAGACACTGCTGACGTGTATTATTCACTAGACTTGTGCGTTATATACTAGTTTGTGAAAAACGCACACAAGTGCACCTGTACACTGCCACCGACAGCCACACACGTGCGGTTTTTAAATGAAAGCACGGACGCAATAAGAACCTAACAGGTTTTTAGGAGCGACAATTACTGAGAAGTTTGACACTATCAGACACTGCTGACGTGTATTATTCACTAGACTTGTGAGTTATATACTAGTTTGTGAAAAATGCACACAAGTGCACCTGTACGCTGCCACCGACAGCCACACACGTGCGGTTTTTAAATGCAAGCACGGACGCAATAAGAACCTAACAGGTTTTTAGGAGCGACAATTACTGAGAAGTCTGACACTATCAGGACTGTTTTAGACTGTGTACACCAGCCCCAGATATGATGAAGGCTGGTATACGGTCACCACTAGGAATGGCTATATACCCTGCCTGCCTGCCTGTATACAGCTACAATAGTCCTGAGAAGGACTCTGCTCCTGTACTCCGACCTGGCTATACCCTGCCTGCCTGTATACAACTACAATAGTCCTGAGAAGGACTTCTGGTCACACTTTTTGCAGCCCTGCTACGGAAATAACTATAAAGGGCCGCAAACCTTTCCCTGAAGCAGCAACACTCTCCCTGCACTGACTGTCTGGATGGCTGTGTGCAGAGCACAGGGCGCCCGCCGGTATAAAGGCTCGGTCACGCTGTGCAGGCCGGCCAATCACTGCAATTCCACAACTAACAGGGCTGTGGCATTGCAGTGGTCTTCCAGCCAATCCCTGCATGAGGGCTGGCTCTCAAAAGAGCGCCAACATGCAGGGATGAAGACCACGAGTACAGCACGAGTATCGCGAGATTACTCGGTCCCCGCCGAGTAGCCCGAGTACAGTGATACTCGTGCGAGTATCGAGTAGTGACAAGCATACTCGCTCAACACTACTCCTTATGTTTCCTATGGGGTTCGAGTGGTTCGCCGAACCGAACTCGAACGCGACCTCCGTTCAGCGAACCAAGCTCGAGCCGAATCGCATCCGGTTCGCTCATCTCTACTCCTAACCTCCTCCAACTAACTTGTGACCTCTCCTCTCGAGAGTCAGCACACAACTGACTACTCCTGACACCCCTGACCCTCCCCAACCAACCCCCCAAGTGAGCGGCCGTATTTCCTTCAGGCTACCCATTGGTGTGTCTGGTGGGTGTGGTGCAGAGTTTTTTAGGATTTTTGATTGGCTTGTTCTTGGCAACACCAAAGGCCAGGGACCCGTAACCAAGGAGGAGATGGACACCATGCAGAAGGACGGATTGCACAATGTCCTGTGATGACCTTATAGACCAGGGCGTCACACAACTCTCAATAAATTTATCCAGGAATGCAGTGAGAATATTGACACCATTATTAATTTTTGGTTGATAGTGTTGATAGTGAACTTGACTAAAAAAAAAGCGGATTCTGAACCAGTGCCATATGACTGAAAAAGGCCTAATTGGTGTACTAAGCATTGCAAGAAGCATTTGGCACTCCTTCATCAACACGTCCGACAAGTCATTTTAGATATTAATGTGAAGCAGTGGCTGCAGTGGTTAATGCAAGGAAATCTGAATGGCTTAGGTCATCTATGACAGGAAAATGAGATAAGTGTCGCTTTCAAATTTGTGAATGTGATGCCCTGGACTAGCCAGGTAGTCACAGTTAGCGCCCCGCACAACACCAGTCCCACACAAGGTAACACCAGCCAAACCACATAAACCCTAGTCACCTCCCTCAGAGCCTAATGGACACACCAGGGGGGCGAAGCCAGGTGGTTGGCCACGCCCACCGAGGAGTTCAGAGGGCCTGAGGCAGGAAACAGTCAGTCAGTCTAGTTTTGAGTGTCAGTGAGTGAGGATTAAAGGAGACTGACAGGTGTGAGGGTCGTAGCCCGCACACCTTGGCTAGGAGGCATACGGTGGCCTAGCCTGTAGGAGCCGGGAAGACGGCTCGGTGGAACCGTGGTGGACCGGGACAGAGTAGTGTTCCGCCGATACCGACCCGGGGAACCGACTGGAAACCGGAGCACACAGGGGGGTACTCAGACCCTGAAACGAGGTCCAGAATCCACTGGACTGAGTTAATTTACTGATTGCGGTCTGGACTATAGGTCCTTTCCCACCCAAGTCCCAACTGAAGACAACAGCCCACCGAGGGGGAAAGAAAGCCACCGCACAGGCAGAGAGATCCCACGGGCCAGCGTCTGCGGGCAAACGGGCTTACCCGACATACATACAGCCGGGCAGCGGACTCCCGTCGCTGAAGCACAGGCAGTCTACACATACACTACACAGTGCAGGAGAAAGGCCAAGACCACCGAACCGTGTGGGGGACCAGACGCAGCTGGCTGCGGGCACCGACCACCATCAACTTTGTTTACCAGAGACTTGTGTGTGTCAGTAACAGTGAGTACAACAGTGCCATCTGGCCGCGCACCGCCCTGCACCACCCAGCCCTCCCCAATGGGTCCCAGGGCCCTCATCCCTGCCCACGGAGGAGTTAACATCTTGCTGCATAACCATCTCCCCCGGGTGCCCCGTAACTGCAGCGGTGGTGTCTACACCTTCACCACATCCCCTGGGTGGCGTCACTAACTCAAACACGGCTCCGGCCGTACACCTACCTACCACCCCCCTACGTAGCGCCAGCATCCTTTCAGAGCAAAGTGACCCCGGGTCCGGAGGCGCTCGAGGCACCTACCAACGAGCCCGGATCCGAGCGGCTTGGCTGCAGCCGAGTGCGGGGCGGTACATGAACAGTCTGAAAAAATCCACATAAGTGAGTCTCAGCAGCTATCCATACCAAGAACATCCTTGCAATGCTTAGTTTGTAAATTAAAATTGATGCAGTACTGTCCAAGATTGTTACATGGTTTTCTGGAAGATGACTCAGACCACTGGTTGCAATTCTGTGAGATGACAAATAAGTAGGGATGAGCAGACCCGGACTGTAAAAGTCTGGATACGTTCAGTTTCAAAGATACTAGGTGTCTAGCCCGGGCCCGGAATTCCGGGTGTTTGATCTAGATCCAGCACTCAAGAAATTAAAAAAAAATAAAGGAATAATAAAGAAAATAAGAATAAAGAAAGTGCTTCATACGTACTGAGAATCCGTGTCATGACGGTAAACTGCTTGAAGGGCATGCAGTTGTCGCGGGCGCAGGGGATGCGCTCGCCACGCTCGGGTCCGGGGCTTCTGCTGCTGCTGCTCGGTGGCTCGAGCGGTGGACCAGACCCGGGGACTCGAGCGGCGCTCCTCAACCGTGAGTGAAATGGGGATGGTATGTTTAGGGAGATTGTTCGTGACGCCATCCACGGGTCGTGGTGATAAGGGCACCACCGCTGCTGGTAACTGGGATCCCGGGAGAGATGGTAGGGTGCAGCTGAGATGTTGTTCCCTCCATGGGCAGGGGTTGGTGATCCCGGGGCCCGATGGTGTAATGGGGAGGCTGGATGGCTGGGGTGCAGGGTCTGCACGGCGCGGTGCCGGACGTCACTGGTGTACTCACTCAGACAATCACTGACAGAGTCGTAGGTAAACCAAAACGGCCGGATGGACAGGTTCCGCAACCGGCTGCAGTGTTGTTGTTGTGCTCTCCCCGGACGGCTAATGGCGGCTGTCTTTCCCTGCACCTTTGAGAATGTTCTTGACTCCTGTGGTTGCCCATCGGTAGTCCGCTACCCTGCGTATAGGTGCCGTAGGAGCCTGTTTTGCCCGCAGGCGCTGGCCCTTGGATCTCTAGCCTGTGGCGGTGGCTGTATATCCTCTCTGGGTGGACGGTTGCCTTCAATCGGGACTTGGTTGTTAGGAAACCCCTGGGGTTCCTGTCACATTCGGATTTGACTATTGACGGCGGCTCCAAGCCTGGTCGGGGTCCGATGGCCCTGCCTGTGTGCTTAGCTTCACTCCGTTCCCCGGTCCGGTAACGGCGGGCCGACGCCCGACCCCGGTCCTTACGGCTCTGCAGAGTTCCACCAACTCCTGCAGACGGCCACCACCATCTGCCAACCTTGCTGTCAGTGTCTGGGCTCCTACCCAGACACCTCAAGTGTTCACTCCTCTCACTTTCACCTCCAAGACTGATCTGACACTTTTCCCGCCTCCAGGCCTGTGAACTCCTCGGTGGGTGGGGCCATCCACCTGGCTCTGCCCCACCTGGTGTGGAGATCAGACTCTGGAGGGAGGCAACAAGGGTTTTTGATTGACTGTTGTAACTGCCTAGGGTGGGGGTGTGTGTGTTGGTATGAATGTGACTACCTGGCTAGTCTAGGGCGTCACATTCACTTCTGGCGCCATGCATTATCTCATTGCATATGCACTGCTTTCCCTGTTTTACCCGCCCTCCGGCCATCCTGACATCTGTGATTGGTTGCAGTCAGATGCGCCCCCAGCTTGTACGACAGTGTCTGACTGCAACCACTCACAAGCGCTATCTGCAGGTCAGTATTCTGGAATAAAAATAAATAAATAAAACAATTGGTGTAGGGTCTCCTCATATTATGATACTCAGTACAGATAAATCCCATGGCTAAAGGGTGCAGCCCCTGGCCTTGCATTTATTTTGGTTGTGAAGCAAAATAAGAGTAACCGCATGCGCATTTTCTTTTTATTTAAGTAAATAATTTTAAAAAACCGATGTCCCCCTAATTTTGATACCCAGCTAAGATAAAGCAAGATAGCTGGGGCTGTATTCTCAGACTGGAGATACCCATGGTTATTGGGCAATACCCAGCCTAAAAATAGCAACCTGCAGCTGCCCAAGATTATCGCATCCATTAGATACCAAAAGCTCAGTGATTTACTCGGCTCTTCACAATTGCCCTGGTGCGGTGGAAATCGAGGTAATAAGGGGTTAATGGCATCCCACAACAACCAGCAGACAGCAGCAGTCTTGGTCTCTTGATGACATAGTGTGAACTGCATGATCAGGATTACTGTTTAAATACCAAAATACCAATTTTTATTATACCCAGAAATGTATTGGTCGATTTTAGGATCATTTTAGGATCATTCTGAAATTTCATCTCAATGCCAAATATGCCTAGCTTTTTGTGTGAGAAGTGTATGTATACTTATCAATAGGGATGAGAGGACTGGTGGAAATTCGGGTTCACCAGGTTCAGTCAGAGATTAGTTGGAAACTTGGTTCTTGACCCAGACTTCACCCAGGACAAAGGAGACCCAAACTTTGGTGCTGGAAAATGTCTGTAAAATTGTCATAGTAAGGGCTAGGGGGCTGCAAACGGAAGCAAAATGGGGGAAATTGCCCTGCAAACATTTTGGATAGGGAATAAATAACTTAAAGGGAACATGTCACCAGTTTTTTCAAGTATGAGCTAATACCACCACCTTACTCAGCCTCTGTGCTGCATTCTAAAAAGTTGTATATTATGTTCTGACCCCCCTGTATATAATCAAAAAAGCCTTTTGAATAGCTCCCACCCTGAATGCAAATCAGACCGGTCCAGTCTGATGGGCGTTATTGCAGCGGCTCTTGTCCCTCCTCTCCGCAGTGAATTGCCATCCTCCCAACGTGATTGATGTTTATGAGGCATCCTGTGTCATCCACATTGCCGAACAAAATCTCACGCCTGCACAGTGGCATCGTGGCTCGTTCAGTCGCACTTTGAACTGCCCTGCTGCGGGCAGAGCATGGGACCTAACTGCGCAGATCAGCAGCTGCTGTAGCTGACTTGTGAAATTGGGCGCACATGCGTCATGCCTTCACAAGTTGCTCAGGTAAATCCTTGTAGGTTTTCAGAAACATCTGAACCTCTAACTCCAGCATGTGGGCCAGGCATGCTATGTGTGTGAATTTGCAATTCTTCACACCTGCCACCCGATTATGGCCATTATCACACATGACCATGTCTGGTTGCAGATTTTGTGATGAGAGTCGCAGTTCCTTCTGGTCTGTTATAGCTTTTCAACAACTCTGCAGGAGTATGCTGTTTGTGACTTAAAGAAATCAGTTTAAATACAGCCAGTTGCTGCATCACCGAGTCAGTGCTTCAGAGCTTACAGCTTGTGACTGATGTGGATGATGTACTCAGAGATGACAATGTGGAGATGGAGGAAGAGAAAGGGGTGCAGCAACTGGTATAGGAGGTGGGGGAAACCCTGATGGAACTAGGACCCGCAATCCTTGATATAATAGCACGTGTGCAGTCCCAGGGTCCGACTTAGTCCTGGCATCCACAAGGTTCAACCAGTTTGCTGGTATGTACCTGAGCATGCTGGTGGCAGTCAAGCTGATAGTGGGCAGGCCCCTGCTGATTTTGTTATGGTACAGGTTGCAAATAACCATCCTTTATCATCTCCACTTTCTTTAAAAAAAAGTGCCAGACTGAGGTACTCCTAACCCTTGGCCTCGTAACTTGCCGCGTGTGAATACCTTGGGGAACAGTTGCCCGCCTTCTCCCTCTGGCCACACCACTACCTCTGACGGCACTCTCAAAATTTAGTGAAGGCCACCTGATGGCCTTCTAAAAATTGAGTGAGGCCCTCTAAAAATTATAAGTAAGGGCCGTCTAATAATAGAGCAGGTTGAAAGACCCCACAGGGGAGGCAATCATATTAAACTCCTAGAGCTAAGGGAGTCCTATTGCTTTTTACATTACAAACCTTGACTGCCAAGAGATTAAATAGGGAATTGGAGTTTCCCATACATTGATTTTCTTTATCTTCATTTTAGGATCAATGAACATTGATTCACCAGAGATGCTTGGTAAGTGTACCGGCTTATTTTCCACTTTCTTTAGGTATTTTTTTCTATATTCTTTACCATCTTGATCTATTCATATAATGACTACTCTCTATCCTACACTCCTGGTTACTCCATCACCATAATATCTACATACTATTGGGCACTTTTGTATTGTCAATATATTTACTCCTAAGTTTATATAGTTTATTATCTATTTCTTCCTATATATTTCCTATTATTGCATTTCTTCATTTGATCATCTCACTATACATAACTCAATATTATACACTAGAAGGTGGCCCGATTCTAAGGTATCGGGTAGTCTATAATGTGTATGTAGGTTAGCAGATTAAATAATAAGGTAATGAATGGACTGGATGGGTTAGGTTTAATTTAGTATTCTTATAACAGAAGGAACAGTTTTAATAGATGAGTCTAATGTTTAATGATGTCCATGGCTTGTAATGAAAAAAGGCCATGAACAGTGTAAAGTTAAGTAAAAATATGCTGATGCGGTGATGTGGCCCAATGCTGGTATGTGCCCCCATCGTGGTGCAGCCACCATCCTGATATGTGCCCACATCCTGCGGGGTAAGGGCGCTTTCACACATGCGTTCAGCTCAATCCACCACTATGGAGAATAGCGCAGTTCGTTAACGCACTGCGCTATTCTCCATAGACTTGTATTGACGACGTACTGTAACGCAAGTGTCTGAGTTGCATCCGCTGGACGACGCTGAGTCGTTATTTTGATGCAGCGTCGGGCGGAGGGAACGGTACATGTAGCATTTTTTGGGTCGTTAAAATAACGCACATTGATAGATTCCGTTGGAATCCGCCAAGGGATCTAATGATTGTCTATGGTGGCGGATTCCGCCACTATGCGCTAAGCGGCGGAATCCGCTGACAAATTCCGTCACGTTCTACTGAGCATGCTCAGCACGTCGAGCAGAACAATCTAAATCGTTTAAAATCACTCCTGGTCTCTCTTCCCCCTCTCCACCTCTCCACCATACTCACCGATCACGGGCACGGCGCTGCACGGCTGTCACAAAGCTCCGGCGGCTTTTTCTCTTTTGAAAATGCCGGCCACTCATTATTCCATCTCGTATTCCATGCTTCCACCGCCCACCGGCGCCTATGATTGGTTGCAGTCAGACCCGCCCCCACGCTGAGTGACAGCTGTCTCACTGCAACCAATCACAGCCGCCAGCGGGCGGGTCTTTATCATGCAGTAAAATAAATAAATAAATAATTAAAAAAAAATGACGTGCGGTCCCCGCCCCAATTTTGATACCAGCCAAGATAAAGCCACACGGCTGAAGGCTGGTATTCTCAGGAAGGGGAGCCCCACGTTATGGGGAGCCCCCCAGCCTAACAATATCAACCAGCAGCCGCCCAGAATTGCCGCATCCATTAGATGCGACAGTCCCAGGACTCTACCCGGCTCATCCCGAATTGCCCTTGTGCGGTGGCAATCGGTATTGGTAATAAGGAGTTAATGGCAGCAGCCCATAGCTGTCCACTAAGTCCTAAGTTAATAATGGCAGGCGTGTCCCCGAGATACCTTCCATGATTAACCTGTAAGTTACAGAAAATAAATACATACACCCGAAAAAATCCTTTATTTGGAATAAAAGACAAAAACAAACTTCTTTCACCACTTAATTAAACCCCCAAATATCCCTCCAGGTCCGATGTAATCCACATGAGGTCCCACGACGCTTTCAGCTCTGCTACATGAAGCTGATAGGAGCGGCTGTACAACACTCCGCTCTCTATCAGCTCCACGCAGCAACTGAAGTGAGCTGCGCGATCAGCTGTGCCCTCATTCAGGTGACCCGCGGACACAGCTCTCGGGTGGAGGACTGCAGCTGTTGCCGCAGGTCACCTGAGTGATGGCACAGCTGATCACGCGGCTCACTGCAGTCACTCAGGGGATTTGCGGTCACCTCTCTCTCTCCTTCCTTACCGCAAATCTCCTTTTACCGGTGAAACATTAAAAAAAAAAAAAAAATGCAAAACGTTCTTTTACAGGAATCCGTTACTCTATTAGCTCACTATTTGCAACACATCCATCACATGCGTTACTCAACGCACTGTGACAGATGCCTCACAACGCAAGTGTGAAAGCAGCCTAATGTGTGCAGGGAATGGAGTGCGGGGTGGGTAGAGCCGAGCGAGCCCATGGCACTGAGGACGTCAGTGCTGGAACTGCATGGCTGGGGACAGGTGAGCGTGTGTGTGTGTATGGGTGCGTGCGTGTTCAGAGTATACATGTGGAGTGCGGGGGGGGCGGAGCCGAGCGGGGAAATTTCGGGCGTCATCCTGTCGGCCCGTTGTTCGGCCTGTTCAGTTAGGCTCCTTGCACACGTTGCCAGGGTAAATATTGTGTAACTAAGCAAAGCGCTTTGCTTGGTTACCCGGTATTTACCTTGGTTACCAGCGTACACCGCTTAGCGCTGGCTCCTTGCACACGTAGCCAGGGTAAATATTGGGTAACTAAGCGAAGCACTTTGCTTAGTAACAGGGTTCAGGGAGCCTTAGCTGAGCCGTTGGTCGCAGGCTCTAGCGCACGCGCTGTGGCGACGGTTGTCATTTTAATGATGTCATTTTGGAGCAAGACAGACAGACAGAATAAGGCAATTATACAGTCAGGGCCAGAAATATTTGGACAGTGACACAAGTTTTGTTATTTTAGCTGTTTACAAAAACATGTTCAGAAATACAATTATATATATAATATGGGCTGAAAGTGCACACGCCCAGCTGCAATATGAGAGTTTTCACATCCAAATCGGAGAAAGGGTTTAGGAATCATAGCTCTGTAATGCATAGCCTCCTCTTTTTCAAGGGACCAAAAGTAATTGGACAAGGGACTCTAAGGGCTGCAATTAACTCTGAAGGCGTCTCCCTCGTTAACCTGTAATCAATGAAGTAGTTAAAAGGTCTGGGGTTGATTACATGTGTGTGGTTTTGCATTTGGAAGCTGTTGCTGTGACCAGACAACATGCGGTCTAAGCAACTCTCAATTGAGGTGAAGAAGAACATCCTGAGGATGAAAAAAAAGAAAAAATCCATCAGAGAGATAGCAGACATGCTTGGAGTAGCAAAATCAACAGTCGGGTACATTCTGAGAAAAAAGGAATTGACTGGTGAGCTTGGGAACTCAAAAAGGCCTGGGCGTCCACGGATGACAACAGTGGTGGATGATCGCCGCATACTTTCTTTGGTGAAGAAGAACCCGTTCACAACATCAACTGAAGTCCAGAACACTCTCAGTGAAGTAGGTGTATCTGTCTCTAACTCAACAGTAAAGAGAAGACTCCATGAAAATAAATACAAAGGGTTCACATCTAGATGCAAACCATTCATCAATTCCAAAAATAGACAGGCCAGAGTTAAATTTGCTGAAAAACACCTCATGAAGCCAGCTCAGTTCTGGAAAAGTATTCTATGGACAGATGAGACAAAGATCAACCTGTACCAGAATGATGGGAAGAAAAAAGTTTGGAGAAGAAAGGGAACGGCACATGATCCAAGGCACACCACATCCTCTGTAAAACATGGTGGAGGCAACGTGATGGCATGGGCATGCATGGCTTTCAATGGCACTGGGTCACTTGTGTTTATTGATGACATAACAGCAGACAAGAGTAGCCGGATGAATTCTGAAGTGTACCGGGATATACTTTCAGCCCAGATTCAGCCAAATGCCGCAAAGTTGATCAGACGGCGCTTCATAGTACAGATGGACAATGACCCCAAGCATACAGCCAAAGCTACCCAGGAGTTCATGAGTCCAAAAAAGTGGAACATTCTGCAATGGCCAAGTCAATCACCAGATCTTAACCCAATTGAGCATGCATTTCACTTGCTCAAATCCAGGCTTAAGACGGAAAGACCCACAAACAAGCAAGACCTGAAGGCTGCGGCTGTAAAGGCCTGGCAAAGCATTAAGAAGGAGGAAACCCAGCGTTTGGTGATGTCCATGGGTTCCAGACTTAAGGCAGTGATTGCCTCCAAAGGATTCGCAACAAAATATTGAAAATATAAATATTTTGTTTGGGTTTGGTTTATTTGTCCAATTACTTTTGACCTCCTAAAATGTGGAGTGTGTTTGTAAAGAAATGTGTACAATTCCTACAATTTCTATCAGATATTTTTGTTCAAACCTTCAAATTAAACGTTACAATCTGCACTTGAATTCTGTTGTAGAGGTTTCATTTCAAATCCAATGTGGTGGTATGCAGAGCCCAACTCGTGAAAATTGTGTCACTGTCCAAATATTTCTGGACCTAACTGTATATATAGATTACCGTAATCTATTATCTATTAGCAAATATCCTGCCTTTCTGTTCCCAGAGATGCTCCAAATAGATCTATTTCCTTTATACATTTATCTGTTGTTCTATAGTATGCCTTCACAAGTTGTCCTGCTTTCACATTCAAGCTCTGGCACGGTGCATTTCACCAGCAGTATGCCTAATACAATGCGATCATACCGCTTTAATACTTGTAATTATGCTTCCAAACATCGTGTCAGTATAACACACACTCCTACATCTACTGACTGTCATGAAAATGTCAAAAATACATGGCCACTATGATATGATCTGACTTCACTACCGCGGTAGTGGTATATGTATATACCCACTATGACGTGGTTCATCTCCATGTCAGCACTATTGCAAGATGACCGCAACCCGTAAAAGGCTCAGGACTTCTAGTTTTAACGCCAAAACCACATGGTCTTTCCACCTTGGCATCATCACGGGAGCGCTTGCTATACCCTTTTTCTTATCCAGCATTTTTATCCTTTATGCTCATGATACCCTTCAACAAGCTTTCTTCCCTACATGGTACTATTGGTTGCATGTTATTCTGCTATGCTATATTCACATCTCCTTTTTTTTCTTTACTCTTCTCAACTCGAAATTGTTATATACAAAGTCACTTATCTTTCTTGTCTTGTATCTGTGGGACATCAGGTACCGTCTTATTTATGCCCATTATGATTCTATGTATTATTCAGTTTGACGTTCAACAATACTTGTTTCTTTTTTTCTTCCTGATTAGTCTTAAACTGGGCCCATTATTTTCATTCAATCGGTATACCACCATGTGTCTTTGCATATGATCACCATATATGTAAACATACAGTATATGGTGTGTATATATGCATACAAATTAAAATTCTTCCTCTCATACGGTCCTAGAACAAGAATAAAAACAATCTGCTCTGAAATATGCAGTTATTCTGTGAATACTGATGGAGAGACCCTCTGTCCAAACTCCATTACCTATTTAAATGTATTGCTATTTTTGGGGGAATTATCTGCAACACATATAGTGTATGTATTCATATAATTTATTTTGTGGAACATACACTATGTTTTAATAGTGCATTTAAATAATTTTGTGTTAATTTTCTGACATTTTGTATTATTTTTTATTATGTATAAGATGACATTCTCTTCAGCCTTTGATCATAACATTTTTTTCTTATTATTTCAGCAACTCGTTGATTACGACTAGTGATAAGCGATCCTGCCAAGGATGGTATCGGTTCAGGATAGGCGATCCCATCTGAGATCGCCGATTGGATTGGCAATCCTAGCCGATCTGATCGTCAATCCTAGCGGAACCCATTAAATTTGATGGGAGTCAAAAGTAATGTGTTGTAAATTGGTGTAGGGGGGGCTACAAAAGAAAACCAGTACATACTTACCAAGCTGCAGCGCTAGGGTCCACTAATTATCCCTCATACATATTCACTGCATTCTCCTTCCTCAGAGGACCTCAAAGAACTCAGTAGAAAAGAGTCAGCCTGGCTTCACTAACATTATGGTAGAGAGGTGCTCAGAAGGAAAATTGAAATCCAGTAGAAGAAATGAGCTTCAGCACACTCATAAAAGAAGAAAACTTGCAGAGATTTTATTGCAAAGCAAAAAAGTTTTTTTTCTTTTTTCTTTTAATAAATAAAGAGACGTTTCAGCTCATGGAGCTTTTATCAAGGTAGTGCTGTCTATAATATAGAATGAAGAGAAATTAAATTAATATCAAACAAAAATATTGAACACAATAAGTGATTTACATAAAATGTACAAAAAATGCTGCATAATTCCATTGTAAACAATTGTTTATATCACACATTATATAAACAGAAGGTTTGACAAAATATTCACAATCACATGAAGTAAGAAATAAAATATGAAATAAATGATTGTAAGGAATCATCATCATCTTGGTACTTGTAAAGGAGTGGAACATACCTACCAAAGTGATATAAAGGCATAGACCATATGCTATATGAATCAGAATGTGGTTGTAGAATTTCCCTGAACAGAAAAAGAGAACATCAGTATACATAACCAAGGAATTGGATTCAATTACGTATATAGTGTAAGCTACCCAGGTTATACCAATAAAAAGAACTGCTTTGTATCTGTTTTCTTGCAGGGTAAGTTTGGTTTCTCTTGTGTTGTGAGCATGGGGGTTCCCCCTTTGCAAGCTCTAGAGCAGGAAAAGGGATTGTCTCCCTGTCTAACTTGATTATTTTGCTCTTCTGTATTTTTGTGGGGTTTTTTGGTATTTTGCTCTCCCATTATTTACAGGAGTACCTGATATAGTTGGGCTGAGGTCCTCCAGGGCCATTTTTACTATCAAGAGTTTGGTATTTTTCTATAGGGATTTTGCACTGACCACAATCAGTTTCCTTTCCTTTTCTTTGTATGAAGTTAGTTGACCACGCCTTTGCTAAACCTATTTTTCCTATCTGTGTATTGTGTTTTCCTACATCATTGTAATCTTTATATGTGGGGGGCTATCTACTTCTTTGGGGACTTCTCTGAGGCAAGGTAGATTTCCTCATTTCTCTCTGTGAGGCATAGGTAGTTTCGGCTGTGACGAGGCATCTATGTTTTTAGGAACGCCCCACGGCTCCTTCTAGTGTGGTCTGATAGTTAGGGGATTGCGGTCACCCCAGGTTCGAACTACTCCTGTTTTCTTGGTGTTTTTTCACCAATGGGAGTTTTTTGTAATCTTCCACGGTTACCGGATCATAACAATATAACCGGCCTACAAAAGAAAAAAGGTGCTCAAAAGAAGGGAAAATATTTTTTTTATCTCCATTTATTTTTCCTCTTATTCTTTGGGTACCGTGGAAGATTTTTTTGTTGACATGGATACAGAACAATTGGTTGAGCATGTTGAGCATCTCTCCTTTGAGGTCCAGGCAATTTCAGTGTTTCTTAGACAGGATCCTGTTTTGAACCTAAAATTCCTGTTCCTGAATTGTTTTCGGGGGATAGGTCTAAATTTTTGAACTTTAAAAATAATTGTAAATTGTTTTTTGCCTTAAAGCCTAAGGGGCACTTTGCACACTGCGACATCGCAAGTGCGATGTCGGTGGGGTCAAATTGAAAATGACGCACTTCCGGCATCGCATGTGACATCGCAGTGTGTAAAGGCTGGATGATACGATTAACGAGCGCAAAAGCGTCGTAATCGTATCATCGGTGCAGCGTCGGCGTAATCCATGATTACGCTGACGCGACGGTCCGATGTTGTTCCTCGCTCCTGCGGCTGCACACATCGCTGTGTGTGAAGTCGCAGGAGCGAGGAACGTCTCCTACCGGCCTCACTGCGGCTTCCGTAGGATATGCGGAAGGAAGGAGGTGGGCAGGATGTTTACATCCTGCTCATCTCCGCCCCTCCGCTCTGATTGGCCGCCTGCCGTGTGACGTCGCAGTGACGCCGCACGACCCGCCCCCTTAACAAGGAGGCGGGTCGCCGGCCACAGGGACGTCGCACGGCAGGTGAGTGTGTGTGTGAAGCTGGCATAGCGATAACTTTCGCTACGCCAGCTATCACCACATATCGCTGCTGCGACGGGGGCGGGCACTATCGCACTCGGCATCGCAGCATCGGGCTGCGATGTCGTAGTGTGCAAAGCCCGCCTTAGTCCTCGGAAAGTTTTTCAGATACTTAGGGAACGTTCATTGTACGTTAAGGGATCAAAATTAGGGATGGACGATCCCGATCTGCAAAGATCGTGGATCGTACCAATCACATAGTGATCGTGTACATGATCCCGACCATGAGCTTTCCTGGGAAGCTCGTGTTACAGATCGGGTCGCGATCAGGTCCGGATTGGGTTATCATGGGCTGTAAAAAAAAAAGCACATTATTAAAAAACATTGTCATTATACTTACAGGTCCTGCGACGCGTCCTGCAGACTCTCGGCAGCTCCTGATTCTGAGTCCAATTATTGCTGTACCGCCGGTAACCAGCAGTGACTTGCAGGACCTTCAATGACGTCATAGCATGTAACCGTCTAGTGTGAATGTTGATTGGCTTACAGACTGGTCACATGACAATGACGTCATCGACAGTCCTGGTAACTGAACTTTCATTGTCATTGTGCAAGTGTTGCATCACAGTGCACAATCTCCCCACAGGAGCAGTTGCCTGCATCTATTTCCATGCAGCTGAAACACTCCTGCCCTGAGATCAGTCCGTGTGGGGTGATGCAATGCAAGACACAAGTGCAATCATCCCCTCACTGTCAGCTTGCATCTCGCTCTGTAGAGAGCGATGTAGCAGAGCTGATTGGCTCTCTATGCTTCTCACTGTGTATAGACGCTGTTTGTATAGAATGATGAAGCTGACATGGATCTCCCTGTGGATTACGTCGGACTAAAGATTTTTTTTACAATAAAGATGGAATCTCTAAATGTTTTTATGTTTTATTTCTAATAAAAAAAAAATTCTGTGTTGTTTTGTTTTTTACTGTTTACTAGAAATTCATGGGGCCATGTCTAATTTGGTATCACACCATGAATTTCGAGCTTAGTACCATCTATGAATACAAAGCTGGTATTAACCCCTTTATTAACCAGCGTGCCACCGCATTAGGGCCACTGGACGAGCCGGGTAAAGCGCCTGGAAATGGCGCTAAGAAACAATGCGCCATTTCCAAGGGCGGCTGCGGGCTGCCGAGAATCCCAGCCCCGAGCTGCCTGGCTTTACCTGACTAGCGATCAAAATACAGCGGGAGCCCATGCATTTTTTTATTTATTTTTTTTTTTTAAAGGCAGTCCGCAGCCACCCCACAAAATGGCGCTTTCATAAAAGCGCCAACTTCTGGTGCTGTATCCAACTTCTCAGCGGCCCTGGTGCCGGGTGGCACGCTGGATAATAAGGGGTTAATACCACCTTTTTTTACCAGCTAGTGTTAAGCCCGAGATTCATAATGTGAGGCCAAGTTTGACCCGGCCATTAAGAATCTTCAATAAAGGGTTAAAAAAAGACACCACACAGAGAAAAAATACTTAATTATAAATAAATACACAGACACACTTAGGGACTCCATGTTTATTATTCCCTCTCACCCCTCCATGAACCTGGTCTTCTGCCTTCTTCAACCAATCTAGCTCTGCTATATCAGATAGCACAGGGGAGAAAGAACATTTCTGCTCCCCCGTGCTGCGTAATCACTCATGAGTAAGCAGAGGCTGTGGGTTGGTAAGTGGTGATGTCACTGCTGCCACAGTAACCTGACGGGCGGGTTACTATAGGAACAGTAATCTCCGATCACCTGATTACTGGCGCCACGATTCACCGGCTATGGCAACTAATCCCTGCATGTGGGCTGACTCTGTAAAGGGAGCCGAGCATGTGCCCGAGCACCTCGCCAGTACATGGCACTCGCCGAGTATACCGAGTACTGAGACGCTCAGGCGAGCATCGCGTACCGGCGAGATGCACTGACAGGACCTAGCATGACGTCATAGCCATGTGACCAAGTCTGTAGCCAATGAGATAACACAGCATTCACACGTTATGACATCACGGAAGGTCCTTTTTTACCGGGCGACACAGCGATGATCAGACTCGGAAGGAGAAGCGGTGGGAGACAGAGTCTGCAGGACGCATCGCGGGACCTGTAAGTATAATGACAATGTTTATTATTAGCTGTATTCTTTATTTTACAGCCCCCCCCCCGCCCCATCCCATAACTGTAATGTCAAAGATCGTTGATTGGGACGCAAGATCGTGTTATCTCGATCCCGATCACAATCTTTACAAAATGATCGGGTGTGTCTCCCCGTTCCGACCATCCCTAATCAAAATGTCTCTTTGGCATGCAGAAAATCCTTTTTGAGGTTTATTTTGTCCTCGGCTTCTATTGAAATGAATATGGTCAAGGTTCAGGCCATTCATGACTTGGTTCAGTCAACCTCTGTGAAATCCCTTCAAAACTTTTTGGGTTTTGCCAATTTCTACCATATTTCCATAGGCAATTTTTCTAGTGTGGTTAAGCCTTTGACTGATTTGACCAAAAAGGGAGCTGATTTTGAGAATTGGACTTCAGAAGCAATTTTGGCCTTCCAGGAGCTTAAAAAGAGGTTCACTTCTGCCCCAGTCTAGCAGCAACTTGATGTTTCTCTTCCATTTCAAGTGGAGATAGATGCCTCGGAGATTAGAGCAGGAGCTGTTTTGTCTCAAAGAGATGCTAGTACTTCCAAGCTTAAGGCTTGTGCCTTCTTCTCTCAGAAGTTTTCTTCATCTGAACGAAATTATGATGTTGATTAACAGGAATTATTGTCAATGAAGTGGGCCTTTGAGGAATGGAGACACTGGCTAGAGGGTGCAAGACATCAAATTGTGGTGCTCACTGATCATAAGAATTTGACCTATCTTGAGTCTGACAAGAAACTGAATCCTAGGCAGGCTAGGTGGGGCTCTATTTTTTACACGTTTCAATTTTGTGGTCTCTTTTCTTCCGGGCACTAAGAATATTAAAGCCGATGCTCTAAGAGTTTCTTTGCTGATTCTATGGATGTTGCGGAGCCATCTAGCATCCTGAATGAGGGTGTGGTTTTCCCCGCTCTTCCACCCGATTTGGGGTTTGCACTTGAGAGATTTCAGGGGTACAAACCTGAGAGATGTCCTGTGTGGAAGCTTTATGTTCCTGATCAATGGAGGACAAGAGTTCTGTCTGAGATGCACTGTTCTGTATTGGCGGGTCATCCTGGGATTTTTGGCACTAGGGATCTTGTGAGTAGATCTTTTTGATGGCCTTCTTTGTCTCAAGATGTCAAGAGTTTCGTGCAGTCTAGTGGGATTTGTTCCAGATCCAAGCCTGGTTGTGTACATTCTAGTGGGTTGTTTCAGTCCCAGGAGAATGCTCAAAGGTTTGCCAACTGATGTAGGACAGCTGGTCCCCGGTTTAAAGTGACGGACATGGTTTGGTTGTCCGGCAGGAATGTTCCTATGAGAGTTTCTTCGTCTAAATTTAAGCCTAGATTTATTGGACCCTATAATATTTCAGAGATTCTTAAGCGGGCTATACACGCTACGATATCGTTAATGAATTATCGCCGGGGTCACGGTGTTTGTGACGCACATCCAGTGTCATTAACGATATCGCAGTGTGTGACACTTATGAGTGACCTTAAACGATCGCAAAAGTGGTCGTAATCGTTTGCCGTGGAGAGGTCATCCTGAAACAAAAAATCGCTTTCTGCTTATTAGCGATGTTGTTCCTTGTTCCCACAGTAGCACACATCGCTATGTGTGACATCGCAGGAGCGACGAACATCTCCTTACCTGCCTCCACCGCCAATGCGGAAGGAAGGAGGTGGGAGGGATGTTACATCCTGGCCATCTCCGCCCCTCCGCCTCTATTGGACACCGCCGTGTGAGGGTGTTCGCCAGCCAGAGCGACGTCACAGGGCAGGTAAGTACGTGTGACGGGGTTGTTGCAAGGTTGTGCGATTTGCCCGTGTCGCACAACCGACGGGGGCGGGTATAATCGCTTGTGTGTCGCCCTGGGCAAGCCAGGGGACACAGGTCACACACCACCACACCCCACACTCCAGGTAGGCACATCACAGCTAACCACAAATCCTTGTTGCCTTCCTCCAGAGGTTGATGATGCACACCAGGGGGTGGGCCAGGCGGTTGGCTCCGCCCACCGAGGAGCTCACAACACTGGAGGCAGGAAGAAACCAGGCAGATAGCCCAGGCAGGGCAAGTGTGAGGAGTTAAGGAGTAGTCTAGACAGGGCTAAAGTAAACAACTAAGTGAAAGTGAAGGAAGGAAAGTGGAAAAGGAGGAAAAGCAAGTAAAGTGACAGAGGAGAAGGAAGCCTGAAGGGTCCAGCTTTGTGAGGGCCAGAACAGCAAGGTCAGCAACGGCGGTGACTGTCTGGAGGGGGACCGTTTGGAAGTTCCTGGAAGGACCCCGTTGGCTGTGTGCCCGGTGGTCTGGAGCAGTGTTCCGAAGGACAGTTAGCACCAGGGCAGGGGCCTCTCGGACCCCGGCAAGGCTAGGAGTTGCCAGATTTGCCAAATCCGTCAGTGACGGGGACGCAGATCCCCCAACAACCAAGTCCCGATTGAAGGCAACAGCCCAACCCGTATTGGAGAGACACCGCCACCGCCACGGCACAAGTTTCTCAGGGCCAGCGCCTGCGGGCAAAGTGTAGAGCTCCTCCGGCCCAGATTGCAGCCGGGGAGCAGGTAACCGGAGGGAATCCACCGCTACCATCAGTCAACATAGGTGCAAGGAAGAGAGACATCACCGTCACCTATCGGGAGTGCAGGTGCAGCCGTCTGTGGGACCGTCCTACCAGCCGTTGGTTTACCGTACAAACTGTGTCCGTGTGTCAGGCTGAGTGAGTACCATAGTGCCGCAAGGCACAGCGCTGCCCCCGCGTCCCTGCGCCCTCCAGGCCCTACACTTCACATCTCATCACCGGGCCCCGGGATCACCAACCCCTACCCACGGAGGGGCAACACAACACCTGGCTGCTCCGCATCACCATCCCCGGGACCCCCATACTGAGCAGCGGTGGTGCAATCACCACAACCGTGGGTGGCGTCACGAACTATAACAATCCCCACACCCAACAAACACCCCCTTTCACTCACGGGCGAGGAGTGTCGCTCGAGAAACCCCGGGATCCGGCCCACGGCTCGAGCCACCAGGAGCAGCTGCCGGACCCGAGCAGAAGGGGTGAGCGCGGTGTGCTGACACCCTCCTCCCCGCCCGCGACAACTTGGCGTCACGAACAGGATCTTACCGCTCTGCCGTCAGGTAGAGGTGCGCCTTGTTACCGCCGGAGGCATCCGGCAGAAAAATTTCAGAAGCCGCCATCTTTGGCGCGAAAAGTTCCCGCTCGAGCGTCTTCTCGAGCAGTAGAGGCGCGAAGGCCAAAACCCCGCCCCGAGAGAGGAGGGGCCGGAAAGAGCTAAGGGGGACGCGATGGCGGCTGGCCGCATGTGAGCGCGGCTGTGGAAGCAGGGACGCCAGGACCCTGCGGCCATTTATTGGTTCCTGGAAGAGGCCGCTGCTAAAGATGCTGAGTCCGACCAACAACACCGTGGTCCCCGCGCCTGGCATGGCGGCGTGGGTGGAAGTCCGGACCGCCCAGCTAAGCAGCCATCTGCAGGTCCGCATGCAGCTCCTCCTGGAGGAGTGGGAGGCCGACATGGTGGAAGTGGTGGCTGCTATGCGGAGATGCGAGGTGGAGGAAGATTTGGAGGAACGGGTAAGAGACCCACGTCCCTGTATTCCCGAGGGATCGGCCGCTGCGGCTGAGGGGCCCGGCCTACACCCGTTCACCCTGCTGCCTCCCCCGCTACCCGCGTTAGCTGCTGCTGCCCCGCCACTAGGCCCGCTACCACCACCACCGGTAGCGGTACCCTGCCAATCCGCCCCAGCGGACCGACCTGCAGCAGAAGCTCATGACCACCCTGAACCGCTTCTATGGAAGAAGCCAAAGGCCGAGCCTGTCAGCAAAGATGCACCGGAGGCACGGCGGGGATGCAGCTGCCAGGAGGCAGAGGAGGCCATGTCACAGCGGGGTCCCTCATTACTTAAGGTGCCGGTCGTAGCCGACACGGAGGGACTCTGGCTGGGTCCGTCCCCCGCACACGCTGAACCGGAGCAAACAGAAAGTACTCCCGGCTGGGAGCGGCGGCAACAGCAGCTGCGCAGGGAGATCGATGCCCGAGAGGGGTGTAGAGCGGATGTGCATGCCCGCATGTATATGGAAGAAGATCGCCTGCAGCGAGCTACCATTGGGGTCCAGAGCAGTGCACCATGTGAAGGTGGCACTAGAGCCCCACGAGTGAGAATGGACTGTTAAGCCGCAAAAGGCAGCGGAGCACCGCTGCACCGTCCCCGTTGGGACCACCAGTGAGTTTAAATTTGTTTGAAAAGTTTAAAAAGTTTGAAATGATAAGTGAAATTACCGAAGAAGTCACCTGATTTGTTTGTTGATTTGCTTTGTGATTGAACCGGCAGGAGCTGGCACCGTTGTCCCCGTGGGGACCGTTTAAGTTTATTGGCATGGGAACTATCCATGGACAAGCCCGTGAACTTGCAGGGCACCACAAACGTTAAGTGGCTTGTAAATATGTTGATTACCGTTACCGTTTCCGCAATACCGCCTCCGGAGAGGCAGGTTGGAGGGAGGGCCCTGAGCAGAGCAGGCCAGGGCCCAGCCACCAAAGGAACCGGTGGCCACCCTCTGGAGGGGAAGGACAGATCCCGCTCGGGTAACTTGTGCTGGACTGTGGGTCAAGGGGTGCTGCCTGGGCTTTAGGGGCAGCATCAGGGCCAGGTTGCTTGGGTGGGAGAGAGCGGAAACCGTGACCGTATACCGTTGCAACGTTTAAGTAAATGTGCCTCCCGTCTTGGGAAGAGTTTTTGATTAAAAATGTATTATGTTTGCTTAACCCTGTTATCCCCTTTTTAAAGAAAAATAAAACCGGTGTAGGACGGCAGCCCGCGGACGGTCTGCATTTTGCTAAGGGGGAATGTGTCGCCCTGGGCAAGCCAGGGGACACAGGTCACACACCACCACACCCCACACTCCAGGTAGGCACATCACAGCTAACCACAAATCCTTGTTGCCTTCCTCCAGAGGTTGATGATGCACACCAGGGGGTGGGCCAGGCGGTTGGCTCCGCCCACCGAGGAGCTCACAACACTGGAGGCAGGAAGAAACCAGGCAGATAGCCCAGGCAGGGCAAGTGTGAGGAGTTAAGGAGTAGTCTAGACAGGGCTAAAGTAAACAACTAAGTGAAAGTGAAGGAAGGAAAGTGGAAAAGGAGGAAAAGCAAGTAAAGTGACAGAGGAGAAAGAAGCCTGAAGGGTCCAGCTTTGTGAGGGCCAGAACAGCAAGGTCAGCAACGGCGGTGACTGTCTGGAGGGGGACCGTTTGGAAGTTCCTGGAAGGACCCCGTTGGCTGTGTGCCCGGTGGTCTGGAGCAGTGTTCCGAAGGACAGTCAGCACCAGGGCAGGGGCCTCTCGGACCCCGGCAAGGCTAGGAGTCGCCAGATTTGCCAAATCCGTCAGTGACGGGGACGCAGATCCCCCAACAACCAAGTCCCGATTGAAGGCAACAGCCCAACCCGTATTGGAGAGACACCGCCACCGCCACGGCACAAGTTTCTCAGGGCCAGCGCCTGCGGGCAAAGTGTAGAGCTCCTCCGGCCCAGATTGCAGCCGGGGAGCGGGTAACCGGAGGGAATCCACCGCTACCATCAGTCAACATAGGTGCAAGGAAGAGAGACATCACCGTCACCTATCGGGAGTGCAGGTGCAGCCGTCTGTGGGACCGTCCTACCAGCCGTTGGTTTACCGTACAAACTGTGTCCGTGTGTCAGGCTGAGTGAGTACCATAGTGCCGCAAGGCACAGCGCTGCCCCCGCGTCCCTGCGCCCTCCAGGCCCTACACTTCACATCTCATCACCGGGCCCCGGGATCACCAACCCCTACCCACGGAGGGGCAACACAACACCTGGCTGCTCCGCATCACCATCCCCGGGACCCCCACACTGAGCAGCGGTGGTGCAATCACCACAACCGTGGGTGGCGTCACGAACTATAACAATCCCCACACCCAACAAACACCCCCTTTCACTCACGGGCGAGGAGTGTCGCTCGAGAAACCCCGGGATCCGGCCCACGGCTCGAGCCACCAGGAGCAGCTGCCGGACCCGAGCAGAAGGGGTGAGCGCGGTGTGCTGACACCCTCCTCCCCGCCCGCGACACTTGCAATCTCGCTAGCGAGATCGCAGCGTGTAAAGTCTGCTTTACTCACGTTCTGACATTCATGCTGACAGATTGGTTTGTGCCTTCTACCAAGCCCATCCTGACAGACCCGGTGGTTCTGGTGAGGGTTCGGAGACCCCTCCTCAAGGGGAGGGGTACTGTTGTGAATGTTGTCTGTGTGGGTGCTGTTTTGAAGCTCCCTCTGATGGCCAGGAATGGTAGTGGAGCTGAATCTGAGCCTTTGACTGTGATTGGGAATTAGGGAAGTCCCATTGCAGACAAGTCTAGTCTATATAGGAGAGCACTTTTTGCCTTGCTGGCGCCGGTTATAATTGTATATTCCTCAGTCTCTGTTTCTGGCTTGGAGTTGTGTCTGTCCCTGTTTCCCTGAGCAAGACTTCTGCAGATACAGTACAGACCAAAGGTTTGGACACACCTAATCATTCAAAGCGTTTTCTTTATTTTTATGACTCTGAAAATTGTAGATTCACATTGAAGGCATCAAAACTATGAATTAACACATGTGGAATTAAATACTTAACAAAAAAGTGTGAAACAACTGAAAATATGTCTTATATTTTAGGTTCTTCAAGGTAGCCACCTTTTGCTTTGATTACTGCTTTGCACACTCTTGGCATTCTCTTGATGATCTTGATGAGCTTCAAGAGGTAGTCACCAGAAAAGGTCTTCCAACAGTCTTGAAGGAGTTCCCAGAGATGCTTAGCACTTGTTGGCCCTTTTACCTACACTCTGTGGTCCAGCTCACCCCAAACCATCTCAATTGGGTTCTGGTCTGGTGACTGTGGAGGCCAGGTCATCTGACGTAGCACCCTATCACTCTCCTTCTTAGTCAAATAGCCCTTACACAGCCTGGAGGTGTGTTTGGGGTCATTGTCCTGTTGAAAAATAAATGATGGTCCAACTAAACACAAACCGAATGGAATAGCAAGCTGCTGCAAGATGCTGTGGTAGCTATTCTGGTTCAGTATGCCTTCAATTTTGAATAAATCCCCAACAGTGTCACCAGCAAAGCACCCCCACACCATCACACGTCCTCCTCCATGCTTCATGGTGGGAACCAGGCATGTAGAGTCCATCCGATCACCTTTTCTGTGTCGCAAAAACATGGTGGTTGGATCCAAAGATCTCAAATTTGGACTCATCAGACCAAAGCACAGATTTTCACTGGTCTAATGTCCATTCCTTGTGTTCTTTAGTCCAAACAAGTCTCTTCTGCTTGTTGCCTGTCCTCAGCAGTGGTTTCCTAGCAGCTATTTTACCATGAAGGCCTACTGCACAAAGTGTCCTTTTAACAGTTGTTCTAGAGATGTGTCTGCTGCTAGAACTTTGTCAATAAAGAAGAAGAAGAAAATGTGCAAAAAGTGGGATCACCAATGTAACAAAAAATATAAATTGTTTATAAGACACAAAAAGCCAACATGGACATGCATTAAAAACAATTAAAAAAGCACAAGCTTATAAAGATGCACAAGGTTGGTGTCAATGGTATATGGCACCAAACACACCCCACACCCTCAACAAGCCAAGTAACCCAATAAATCAAGAACGTGCCCTTGCACACATGGTTTAAACAGTAAACATGCAGGTGACTGACACTCAATACATACAATGCCCAGACGTAAAAGACAGCTAGTAATGCATGGCAATAAAGTGCATAAGTAATCTGAGCCCCAACAATCACCTGTCAAGGAAAAAGAATATATTGAGCCAGAAAATGCAAGGACAAACGCTGGTATAAATCAGGGCTGGAGGCGAAAAAATGTCAAGAGGGGGTGGGGTGGTGACCCCACGCGTATGGCTACAACAAAGTGTAGCTTCCTCAGGGGAAAGTGAGGAATGCCATGATTAGCGTGTCTTATATACATACAATAATTAGTTGGTAAATTGCTTACCAGCATATGAATGGAAGGCAGAGGAGAATCGCCATGCCGGTGAAGCACACCGATGAGCGCCGCCATATTAGCCACCTGATCCAGTCAGGTGGACTCATGATGTGAAGGTGCCCTCCACCGCACATGCGCTGTAACCATAGCACCCGTAAACAAGGAGGTTCACATGCGCATGCGCACCACTACAGGCAAAAAGAGCGCATAGTTACAGGCCGTCAGTTATTGAACGTGCAGGTAAAGGGAAACATTGCCGTGCCGGCAAAACATGCCGATGAGCGCCGCCACACTAGCCACCTGATCCAGTCCGGTGGACTCCTGGCGTGAAGGTACCTTCCACCGTGCCTGCGCTGAAGCCATGGTACCCATAAACAAGGAACCTTATATGCGCATGCGCACCACTACAGGCAGAAAAAGCGTACACCATAGAGTCACATGGTTCAGGTCGTCATTTATCAAACGTGCACGCGCTGGCACGGTCACATTGCAAGCACTACAGATACTTATGGAACATCGGACGTAACTACAGTGCTAACCATATCATGATGTCACGATGGCATCATGTATGTAAATCTTAATACAGCGCATGCGCAGAGGTAGTGGCACCCATCACATCAGAAAAATGAATATATATGGTTATAGAAATGGCCCGAGATGTAAGCTCAAAGGCGACAGATGGCATTATATGTGGCATAATTCATATGAGAGCAGTAGGAACGTTAACATAATATACCATACCAAAAAAGAAAAATTATATAGCAATTTAAATTCTCAGTTTTTATATATAAATGGGCAGAGAAAGTCTCTGTAAAGGAGAAAACCCCTCCTTTTAAGAAGCATAGTCTTCTAAGGGCACACAGGATTTTGTAGAATTCTTAGACAAAAAGTGGGGGGGATGTCAGGATGATATGAAGAATCCACAGGTCAACAAAGCTTGGAAAAAACTTGAGAAAAAAACTTGAGAAACCCCCCCCCCCCCCGGCCAGGGAGGAATAGGTGGAAATCGTGGGTGGAGCCATAGGTAAACCAAAGTCCATCACTAAGAATGTCCCAACACTAGACATGGTTCCTCAAGAGAAGGGAGCGAGTCCTCACACTGTTCAAACACAGGGGTTCCGACAAACGAGGTATACAATCACACCTGCAAGAAAAAAGAAACAGATAATAAATAAATAAATCATAACCAAATAAATAAATAAATGAATAAGTGACCCCGAAAGAGGTTAGGTTTTGGTGGCCCAAAGACCGGCCGATGTCGGGCCAACTAGGAAAGATCAACTGACCTCTATAACAAAAAGAGAGCACCCACAAAGGGGTCCATGACTGAACCTGAATCGGGCCCTCATTTCTTATAGAAGCCTGTGAACAACATTTCCTCATTAAGGCCATTGGGGGAAAGGCTCTGTAGCTGGTAAATCCACCTGGCTTCCCTTCTCAGCAATTCGTCGGACATCCTGCCCCCCCGAATATTAAGGGGGACAGATTCAAGCACCAGTATCCGGACCTTACGAAACGAGCCATTATGTGAGTCAAGGAAATGTTTAGCCACAGATGTAATGGGCTTACCTTGGGCTTGATCTTTCTTGGCTCGTCCAATATCCGAAAAGTGGTGCTGAATCCGACGCCGGAGCTCCTGTGTAGTCTGTCCAACATACAATTTGGGACAGTCGCAAATCAAGAGGTACACAACATTTTTGGTTCGACAATTGGAATAAACCTTCGTAGTGATAATTCCTGGAAAAATAGAAATTTGGACAGACCTGTCAGCAACAAGAAAGGGACAGATGGAACAGTCCCCACAAGGGAAAGAACCAATCAATCTCTCCCCACGGCCTAAAGAAACTGTGGGTCTCTTAAAGTGACTTGTGGAGAAGAGGTCTTTCAGGTTTCTGGCACGTTTGGCAATCAGTTTCGGACGGTTATTGATAAAAGGGGCCAGCCTGGGTTCGCTGAGAAGAATATTCCAGTTCTTCGAAAAAACGTGTCGTATTTCCTCCCATTGGTTGTTGTATGTTGTAACAAGATTTATAGTGCTCATCTCTGTTTTTTGGCGACCATGGAAGGTGTCCGATCGTGGAATACTGGATGAATGCTGAAATGCTCTGGAAACCACTTTACGTGGATACCCTCTCTTCAGGAAACGTGTAGTCAAGTCTTGTGCTTCACTCCTAAATGTAGTCATATTGGAACAGTTACGACGTACCCGTAGGAACTGGCCCTTGGGTATGCCATCTCGCACATGTTTAGGATGGAACGAAGTGTAGTGTAACACACTGTTGGTTGCCGTCTGTTTCGGAAACAGAGCGGTCGTAATCCGATTATTCTCCAACGTAATCCTCAAATCGAGAAAATCCACCGAAGTGGTTGAGATATTTGATGACAATTTAATATGCCACGGATTGTCATTCAGCTGGGCAATGAAGTCCTCATACGATGCACGATCACCTACCCAGAAAAACAAAACATCGTCGATGTATCTGAACCAATGTTACATAAGCCCCTGGGACAAAGCGGTCTCCTCCCACCAACCTAAAAATAGATTGGTGTACGAAGGGGCACAACGGGCGCCCATCGCGGTCCCAGACGCCTGCTTATAGAAAACACGATCAAACACAAAGAAGCTGTTATGTCAGACAAGTTGTAATAGATCTAACAAAAAAGAATCGTGTTTCCTGTCACCTGTAGAGCGACGATCCAAAAAGTAGGTAACCGCTTGTATGCCCAGGTTGTGATCGATGCACGTGTATAGGGATTCGATGTCCATGGTGATCAGTAAGGTACCAGCCTGCAGTTCGACCTGCTCCAATTGAGTGATCAGATGCGATGAGTCCCTAACATAGGAGTCAAGAGTGAACACGTAAGGTTGCAAATAAAAGTCCAGATACTCACATGGACGTTCATACAAGCCCCCAATGCCCGATACTATGGGCCTTCCCGGTGGGTCCACCAATGATTTGTAACGTTCCTACTGCTCTCATATGAATTATGCCACATATAATGCCATCTGTCGCCTTTGAGCTTACATCTCGGGCCATTTCTATAACCATATAAATTCATTTTTCTGATGTGATGGGTGCCACTACCTCTGCGCATGCGCTGTATTAAGATTTACATACATGATGCCATCGTGACATCATGATATGGTTAGCACTGTAGTTACGTCCGATGTTCCATAAGTATCTGTAGTGCTTGCAATGTGACCATGCCAGCACGTGCACGTTTGATAAATGACGACCTGAACCATGTGACTCTATGGTGTATGCTTTTTCTGCCTGTAGTGGTGCGCATGCGCATATAAGGTTCCTTGTTTATGTGTACCATGGCTTCAGCGCAGGCGCGGTGGAAGGTACCCTCACGCCACGAGTCCACCGGACTGGATCAGGTGGCTAGTGTGGCGGCGCTCATCGGCATGTTTTGCCGGCATGGCAATTTTTCCCTTTACCTGCACGTTCAATAACTGACGGCCTGTAACTATGCGCTCTTTTTGCCTGTAGTGGTGCGCATGTGAACCTCCTTGTTTATGGGTGCTATGGTTACAGCGCATGTGCGGTGGAGGGCACCTTCACATCATGAGTCCACCTGACTGGATCAGGTGGCTAATATGGCGGCGCTCATCGGTGTGCTTCGCCGGCATGGCGATTCTCCTCTGCCTTCCATTCACATGCTGGTAAGCAATTTACCAACTAATTATTGTATGTAAATAAGACACGCTAATCATGGCATTCCTCACTTTCCCCTGAGGAAGCTACACTTTGTTGTAGCGATACACGTGGGGTCACCACTAGAGATGAGCGAACCGGTCTCGGTTCGGCTCGAGGTCGGTTCGCCGAACGGAGCTCCCGTTCGAGTTCGGTTTGTTGAACGTTCGACGAACCGAACTCGAACCAATAGGCTATAATGGGAGGCAATCACAAACACATAAAAATGCATTATAAATGTACACATACAGTTAATAAACATTGCCATAACACTTACCGATCCCCGCGATCCCTCCTGCACTCTGTCTCCTGCCGCTATTCCATCCGATGATCGCTGAATCCTCTCGGTGACCGGCAATGCCAGCAGAGATGCAGGACCTATCGTGACGTCAAAATAGCCATGTGACCAGTCACGTGGCTATTATCTCATTGGTTACAGACTGGTCACATGACTATGACGCGTCATGTAGGACCTGCGAGAGCATCTCTCCAGTACACGGTGCACATTTGTCTATCGCCGTGTACCGGCGACATGCTCTAGCACACGGTCGACTCCCCGTTCCGTTAGGGACCGGCTGACACAGCCGGTCATTAACGGAGATCACTGTTGCCATAGCAATGCAGTTAGCGGTGACGTCACCGCTAACCGTGGCTCCGGGAGCACCGTTGCTATGGTAACGCGTCGGTCAGCGTTACCGCTGTTACCGCTAGCAGCACTGATCTCTCACTCCGTGAAGACTGCACGCTGCTTTCCGTGCAGCTTTCATGGAGTGATTTCTGCACGGGAAGCAGCGTCTTCCCCCTTGCAGCAGTGATGGAGCAGAGCTGCATTTGTTGAACGAGAAAGACAGAAGACCATGGATCGTGGAGGGCTGACAGGGGGTAATAAAGATGGAGTCTCTAATGTGTCTGTGTATTTATTTCTATTAAAGTAATTTTTCTCTGTGTGGTGTCTTTTTTTTAACCCTTTATTGGAGATTCTTAATGACCGGGTCAAACGTGCCTGACATTAAGAATCTCTGGCTTAATACTGGCTAGTAATACAAAGCTTGTATTAACTCATTACCCAACAAGCCACCCAGCTCCAGGGCTGTTGGAAGAGTTGGATACAGCGCCAGATGATGGCGCTTCTATGAGAGCGCCATTTTCTGGGACGGCTGCGGACTGAAATTCGCAGCAAAGACGCTCAGAAACCTCGGGCTACCCTGTGCTGCGGATTCCAATCCCCAGCTGCCTAGTTGTACCTGGCTGGACACAAAAATGGGGCGAAGCCCACGTCATTTGTTTTTTAATTATTTCATGAAATAAGTGAAATAATTAAAAAAAACGGGCTTCCCTATATTTTTGGTTCCCAGCCGGGTACAAACAGGCAACTGGGGGTTGGAGGCAGCCCGTGGCTGCCTGCTGTACCTGGCTAGCATACAAAAATATGGCGAAGCCCACGTCATTTTTTTGGTGGGCAAAAAAATTCTGCATACAGTCCTGGATGGAGTATGCTGAGCCTTGTAGTTCTGCAGCTGCTGTCTGCTCTTCTCCATACAGACAGACAGCAGCTGCAGAACTACAAGGCTCAGCATACTCCATCCAGGACTGTATGCATAAGTTTTTTGCCCCCTGAAAAAATTATGTGGGCTTCGCCATATTTTTGTATGCTAGCCAGGTACAGCAGGCAGGTACGGCTGCCCCCAACCCCCAGTTGCCTATTTGTACCCGGCTGGGAAACAAAAATAAAGGGAAGCCCTTTTTTTATTATTTCATGAATTTCATGAAATAATTAGAAAACAAATGACGTAGGCTTCGCCCCATTTTTGTGTCCAGCCAGGTACAACTAGGCAGCTGGGGATTGGAATCCGGAGCACAGGTTGGCCTGAGCTTCCTGGGCCACACTGCTGCGAATTGCAGACGGCAGCCGCCTCAGAAAATGGCATTTTCATAGAAGCGCCATCTTCTGGCGCTGTATCCAACTCTTCCAGCACCTGCCTGCTATACCTGGCTAGCATACAAAAATATGGCGAAGCTCACATCCTTTTTTTGTAGTTTTTTGGCAAAAAAAATAAAAAATGCTTCCCTGGATTTTCCATTGCCAGTGAAGGTAACACCAAGCAGTGGGGGTTAGCAGCCAGTAGCTGCTTGGATTACCCTTAGCTAGCAATACAAAAAATGCAGCGGGAGCCCATATATATTTTTTTTAATTATTTATTTAAATAACTAAAAACAAAATGGGCTTCCCTGTATTTTGATTGCTGGAAATCACAGTGCTGTAAAAATAAATCTTTAAAAAAATGACGTAGCGCTCCGCGGTATTTTTGATTCTCAGCGCAGATAAAGCAGACAGCTATGGGTTGCCACCCCCATCTGCCTACCGTTACCTTGGTTGGCAATCAAAATACAGGGAAGCCCATTAATTTTCTCTATTTAAAAAATAGTTAAAAAAAAAAATGACGTTGGGTCCCCCCATTTTTGATAGCCAGCTAGGGTAAAGCAGACGGCTGTAGCCTGAAAACCACAGCTGGCAGGTTTACCGTGGTTGGTTATCCAATGTGGAGGTCCCCTCAGGCTCTTTTTTATAATTATTTTATAAATATTAATAATTACACAATAAAAGTAGGGTCCCCCCAAATTGGATCACCAGCCAAGGTAAAGCGGACAGCTGTGGTCTGGTATTCTCAGGGTGGGAAGGTCCATAGTTATTGGGCCTTCACAGCCTATAAATAGGTGGCTGCAGGCACCCCAGACGTGGCGCATCCACTAGATGCGCCAATCCTGGCGCTTCACCCCAGCTCATCCCGTGCCCTGGTGCAGTTGCAAACGGGGTAATAAATCGGGTTGATACTAGCTGTAAAGTCACCTGAGATCAAGCCCAGCAGTTTGTGATGTCATGGCATCTATTAGATACCCAACATCATAAACTGTCAGTACTAACAAAAAAAAAAAATCGACAAAAGAAATTTATTTGAAAAAACAGTCCCCAAAACATTTCCTCTTTCACCAATTTATTGTAAGAAAAAAATAAAGGGGTCCCACGACGACTCTGGACCGTCTAGAACAGGGGTCTCAAACACGCGGCCCGCGGGCCGCATGAGGCCCCTGAGGCTGTTTGTTGCGGCCAGCAGACCCCGTGACAATCGCGGCTCTATGCTGAGGGTCGGCGCCGGCAGGAACTTGCATTTGAATCCATCTGCGGTGCCGCGCAAGGAGCTGTCAGTTCTATCCCAGTTGCTGCTGCTGTCTGCCAATCAGATGCAAGGAGGTGACGTCATACAGCGACGTCACTTCCTTGCATCTGATTGGCAGGCAGCAGCCATTGGTCCAGACACAGCTCCTCTGCGCTGCACCGCAAATGGATTCAAATGCAGTGAAGTTCCTGCCGGCGCTGACCCTCAACATAGAGCCGCGATCATCACGGGCCGCGACAAGCAGGTAAGGTACGTGCTCAAGATCAGGACCCGCTGAGTGCTGGACACAGCGCGTCCTGATCGGCGGGGCCGCAAGTCTACTCCTTAGGAGACCGCAGCTGCCCGTGCCTGCGATCAGGGGTTCGGGCCGCTGCGGTCTCCTCGCTGTGCTCTGCCTAGGGAGGACGCTTCAGACGCCGCAGCATAAATTCACATGCTGCGGCCTCTGGAAGCCACACCGCAGTTCCGTTTTCACTGTGGGCCGTACACGCACAGTGGGCATGGGACTTTTAGAAATCTCATGCCCACTGTGCTTTTACCATACATAGCAGGGTTTTGGACGCAGCTGAAGCATGCTGCATCCAAAACTCTGCAAGTACTGATCGTGGGCACACAGGGAACGGAGGAAAGGTGAGGAGATTTTTTTTTTTTGTTTGCGTATTACTAAAGGATGGGCAGAATACTACAGGGATGGCCACAATACTACAAGGGTGGGCAGAATACTACAGGGATGGCCACAATACTACAAGGGTGGGCAGAATACTACAGGGATGGCCACAATACTACAAGGGTGGGCAGAATACTACAGGGATGGCCACAATACTACAAGGATGGGCAGAATACTACAGCGATGGGCAGAATACTACAGGGATGGCCACAATACTACAGGGATGGCCACAATACTACAGGGATGGCCACCATACTACAAGGATGGGCAGAATATTACAGGGATGGCCACAATACTACAAGGGTGGGCAAAATACTACAGGGATGGCCAAAATACTACAGGGATGGCCACAATACTACAGGGATGGCCACAATACTACAGGGATGGGCAGAATACTACAGGGATGGGCAGAATACTACAGGGATGGGCAGAATACTACAGGGATGGCCACAATACTACAGGGATGGGCTGAATACTACAGGGATGGCCACAATACTACGGGAATTGGCAGAATACTACAGAGCACAATACTACAAGGATGAGCACAATACTACAAGGATTGGAACAATATTACTGGGCACAATACTACAGGGCACAAGGATGGGCACTATACTACTGGGCACAATACCACAAGGATGAGCACCTTACTACAGGGCACACGGATGGGCACATTACTACAAGATTTTGGCTAAGATTACTATATGATGCTGCTAATTGTAAAACAATTACAAGAAGGTGATAAAATGTAAAAAAAAAAAAAAAAATCCTAAAGCATGACTTTTTTTATTCACATTAAAAATGCTTTTCTGTATATAAACTTAACAAAAAAAGTGCACGTTTGTTATAATAAACAAGCGAAAAATGTTTACAAAAGTGATCCAAGATGTATAGAAAAAAAAACATAGATTCATTAAAAATGTTCACTTTCTCCTGCAAATAATGCGGCCCCCCTCATTTTTTTTTCTATATGCGGCCCATACACCCAGCTGAGTTTGAGACCCCTGGTCTAGAATATGGGGGGGAGACACTCAGGGAACGTATCCCTAATTTTCTAGGAGTGCGGACCCTTCATGTGAGGAGTGCGGGTGCAATGAATCTGCACTCACTCTCCCCGGGTCCGCAGCAGCAGAGTCCATGTCATAATGGTTGCTACCAAAGCTGCAATGCCCTGCTCATGAGGTAAGGGCATGCCTAATCAGGATAACTACTGTAGAGGAAGCTCTGCTCACTGGTATATAGGTGCTCAGAGGTAATAATAGATAAAATTAGTGAGTAACCTCGGCACTCTAAATCTCCCAGACTAAGTCAGTAAGTCACAACGGATAGTAATGCAAAATCACTCTTTATTGGTCCGTATTAAGAACATTTTTTTTTTCATAAGCATATATGTTTTTGTCCAAAACAAGTTACAAATGACGTTTCGGCCTGAGCCTTCGTCAGATTGGACTTATCTGCATGTAATCATGAAAAATGACAATAATCAGTATCACATAAGAGTGAGAGAACAATAACATAAACTCGAACAATGTAGAGGTACAATTGGGATGCAGCAAAAAAATTGCAACACAGCAAGAAATGAAACACATGATACAAATGTCATAATACAGTACAAGGACAATATAGTAATGACAAATATGGGGTCAGAGTAGGCTTAGACAGCTCTGGTACGAAAGAGATGTCAATCATAAAGTAACATGTGCAGTAGGTGTAGAGCTACACTATGCATGGCAGAGCTAATGGGTAGACCGACCATAGAAAAAGAACGGAGAAAAAGTGGAGAAAAAGTGGAGAAAAAAATGGAGAAAAAATGGATAAAAAGTGGAGAAAAAGTGGAGAAAGGGTGGAGAAAAAGTGTAGAAGAAGTGGAGAAGAAATGGAGAAAAAGTGGAGAAAAAGTGAAGAAAAAGTGGAGAAAAAATGTAGAAAAAGTGGAGAAAAAATGGAGAAAAAGTGGAGAAAAGGTGGAGAAAAAGTGGAGAAAAGTTGGAGAAAAAGTGGAGAAGAAGTGGAGAAGAAGTGGAGAAAAAGTGGAGAAAAAGTGGAGAAAAAGTGGAGAAAAAATGTAGAAAAAGTGGAGAAAAAATGGAGAAAAAGTGGAGAAAAGGTGGAGAAAAGGTGGAGAAAAAGTGGAGAAGAAGTGGAGAAAAAGTGGAGAAAAAGTGGAGAAAAAGCGGAGAAAAAGCGGAGAAAAAATGTAGAAAAAATGTAGAAAAAGTGGAGAAAAAGTGAAGAAAAAATTGAGAAAAGGTGGAGAAAAAGTAGAGAAGAAGTGGAGAAGAAGTGGAGAAAAAGTGGAGAAAAAGTGGAGAAAAAGTAGAGAAAAAATGTAGAAAAAGTGGAGAAAAAGTGGAGAAAAAATGGAGAAAAAGTGGAGAAAAGGTGGAGAAAAAGTGGAGAAGTGGAGAAAGTGGAGAAAAAGTGGAGATAAAGTGGAGAAAAAGTGGAGAAAAAATGGAGAAAAAGTGGAGAAAAAGTGGAGAAAAAATGGAGAAAAAGTGAAGAAAAAGTGGAGAAATTGGAGAAAAAATGGAGAAAAAGTGGAGAAAAGGTGGAGAAGAAGTGGAGAAGAAGTGGAGAAAAAGTGGAGAAAAAGTGGAGAAAAGTGGAGAAAAAATGGAGAAGTGGAGAAGAAGTGGAGAAGTGGAGAAGAAGTGTTTGTTCATGCCAGATGGGAGATAAATAATTTTTTACCAGCGCTGTCATTTACTGTAACGTGATCATCGGTGTACGGTGTATACCTGTGATCACGTGAGCGGGGACCGGAAAAACCGTCCTGAATCATGATCTCCAGGGTCTCAGCTAGCCCTGAAACCCCGGAGATTTTCTGATGCCGGGGGGCGCTATTCACTTATTTCTGCCTGCTGTTTATAAACGGCAGATCAGAATAAGGCTACATTAACACGACTGATCCATTTTTGCGGTCTGCAAAAAACAGTCTCTTTTTTTTCACGGGTGCATCCGTGTGGCATCCGTTTCCGTTCCCTAGACGGTCCGTATGTCATCTGTTTGTCATCCGTGTGCCTTCCGTTTTTTTTGTGTACTGCAAAAAAACTGAAGGAGGGTAAATGCATAAATTTACCCAGGATCCATAGCTTCATCCTACATGAGGCGGTCACATGTTCACTCCAGTGCCATTTTCTACTGCTTTTCACAGCGTAGAGCGCTTTGGTGATTTTCTTGTGCTTGTGCACTTCATATCAGTCTTTTCTGTCATTATAATGGCAGAAAGACACATAATGTCCCACTCTCCTGCATTTTGTAATTTTGCACTCTTTGGTGCCTTTCATGTGGCACTAAGGGGTGCTTAGCTTTGTATTTAGCCAAAAAAATGAAAAAAAAATGACGTAGGGTTCCCCCTAGCTTTGTAGCCAGCTAGGGTAAAGCAGACGGCTGCAGCCTGCAGACCACAGCTGGCAGCCTCACCTTGGCTGGTAATCCAAAACTGAGGGCACCCCACGCTGTTATTTTAAACTAAATAAATAATTTAAAAAAAAAACCACGTAGGGGTCCCCCCAAAATTGGATCACCAGCCAAGGTAAAGCAGACAGCTGGGGTCTGATATTCTCAGACTAGGGAGGTCCATGGTTATTGGACTCTCCCCAGCCTAAAAATAGCAGGCCGCAGCCGCCCCAGAAGTGGCGCATCCATTAGATGCGCCAATCCTGGTGCTTCGCCCCAGCTCATCCCGTGCCCTGGTGCGGTGGCAAACGGGGTAATATATGGGGTTAATACCAGATGTGTAATGTCACCTGGCACCAAGCCCTGGGGTTGGTGAGGTCAGGCGTCTATCAGATACCCGACATCACCAACCCAGTCAGTAATAAAAAAAATAGACGACAAACACATTTTTATTTGAAAAAACACTCCCCAAAACATTCCCTCTTTAACCAATTTATTAGAAAGAAAAACAAATCCAGGTCTGGTGTAATCCAAGGGGTTGCCATGACGATCCACACTGTCCCAGTCAATGAAGAGCAGGATGTTCCCCATTGGCTGGGAGAGCAGTGCAGTGACCTGAGCTAACATCAATGGGTCAGCCCAGGTCACTGCAGGGCATGACAAGTGCTGCTGTCAGCAAGGTACATTACCTGCGCTGATCTCCTGCACTGCCGACAGCACCTGTCACTGAGTTCAATGACCTTCACAGCCAAGTATCGCGAGAGGCCCGTGACGTCACCGCTAGTCAGTCTCGGGTCGGAAGCGAGAGAAGGTGATGTGACAAGCGGCGGCCATGGAGGACAGTGACAGCGCTGAGGTCGGGATGGCGGGACTTCATCACCGCAGGTAAGCCGAGCGGGACCATGTGTGCAGAGTGTGTGTGCAGAGTGTGTGTGTGTATGTGTGTACGTGTGTACATGCCGCAGGCAGGAGGGGGCGGTGCGAGCTGAGCGGGGAAGTGTGGGCTTCCTGCACGTAACTAGGATAAACATCGGGTTACTAACCAAAGCGCTTTGCTTGGATACCCGATGTTTATCTTGGTTACCAGCTTCTGGCAGGCTGCCAGCGATGGCTCCTGCACACTGTAGCTGTAAAAAGCCCTGTTTTTTGCTGCTAGAACCGTTATCGAATGTATCTAGAACTATCGAGCTTTTAGCAAAAAGCTCGAGTTCTAGTTCGATCTAGAACAGCCCCCAAAATCACTCGAACCGCGAACTGGAGAACCGCGAACCGCGAACCGCTCTCAACTCTAGTCACCACCCCACCCCCTCTTGACATTTTTTCACCTCCAGCCCTGATTTATACCAGCGTTTGTCCTTGCATTTTCTGGCTCAATATATTCTTTTTCCTTGACAGGTGATTGTTGGGGCTCAGTTTACTTATGCACTTTATTGCCATGCATTACTAGCTGTCTTTTACGTCTGGGCATTGTATGCATTGAGTTTCAGTCACCTGCATGTTTACTGTTTAAACCATGTGTGCAAGGGCACGTTCTTGATTTATTGGGTTACTTGGCTTGTTGAGGGTGTGGGGTGTGTTTGGTGCCATATACCATTGACACCAACCTTGTGCATCTTTATAAGCATGTGCTTTTTTAATTGTTTTTAATGCATGTCCATGTTGGCTTTTTGTGTCTAATAAACAATTTATATTTTTTGTTACATTGGTGATCCCACTTTTTGCACATTTTCTTCTTCTTCTTTATTGCCTCAGCCTTTAAAATGTGCTTAGTGGTTTTTTGATCCCATTTTGGATCCACACACGTTATTTATATCTGGTGCCCTCCCTCACTCTAGTGATACAACTGCTGCTAGAACTTTGTGTGGCATTGAGTTGGTCTCTAATCAGAGCTGCTATTAACCTGCGATTTTTGAGGCTGGTGACTCGGATAAACTTATCCTTCGCAGCAGAGGTGACTCTTGGTCCTCCTTTCCTGGGGCGGTCCTCATGTGAGCCAGTTTCTTTGTAGCATTTAATGGTTTTTGCCACTGCACTTGGGGACACTTTCAAAGTTTTCCCAATTTTTCAGACTGACTGACCTTCATTTCTTAAAGTATTGATGGCCACTCATTTTTCTTTACTTAGCTGCTTTTTTCTTGCCATAATACAAATTCTAACAGTCTATTCAGTAGGACTATCAACTGATGGTCCAACCCCATTCATAAGGCAAGAAATCCCACTTATTAAACCTGACAGGGCACACCTGTGAAGTCAAAAACATTTCCGGTGACTACCTCTTGAAGCTAATCAAGAGAATGCTAAGAGTGTGCAATGCAGTAATCAAAGCCAAATGTGGCTACTTTGAAGAACTTAGAATATAAGACATATTTTCAGTTGTTTCACACTTTTTTGTTAAGTATTTCATTCCACGTGTGTTAATTCATAGTTTTGATGCCTTCAATGTGAATCTACAATTTTCAGAGTCATGAAAATAAAGAAAACTCTTTGAATGAGAAGGTGTGTCCAAACTTTAGGTCTGTACTGTAAGTTTCAGTTTTTTCTTTGCTTCCTGGTTTACACCTTAGGGTATTGTTTTTCCTTATTTTGCTTTGTATCTGTTTTCTTCCAGGGTAAATTTGGTTTCTCTTGTGTTGTGAGCATGGGGGTTCCCCCTTTGCTAGCTCTCCTGCAGGAAAAGGGATTTTCTCCCTGTCTAACTTGATTATTTTGCTCTTCTGTATTTTTGTTGGGTTTTTTGTTTTTTGTTCTCCCATTATTTACAGGAGTACCTGATATAGTGGGGGTGAGGTCGTTCGACCTCCAGGGCCATTTTTACTATCAGGAGTTTGGTATTTTTCTATAGGGATTTTGCACTGACCACAATCAGTTTCCTTTCCTTTTCTTTGTATGAAGTTAGTTGGGCCTCGCCTTTGCTAAACCTATTTTTCCTATCTGTGTGTCGTGTTTTTCTACAATCACCATAATCTTTAAGTGTGGGGGGCTATCTACTTCTTTGGGGACTTCTCTCAGGCAAGGTAGATTTCCTCATTTCTCTCTGTGGGGCGTAGCTTGCTTCTTAGGCTGTGACGAGGCGTCTAGGTTTTTAGGAACGCTCCATGGCTACTTCTAGTGTGGTCTGATAGTTAGGGGATTGTGGTCACCCCAGGTTCGAACTACTCCTGTTTTCTTGGTGTTTTTTCACCAATGGGAGTTTTTTGTAATCTTCCACAGTTACCGGATCATAACAGTCCCCTGAGGTCAGGTTAGCCTGAAAATACCAGCCCCCAGATGTCAGGCTTTATCTTGGCTGGGTACCAAAATTGGATGGGACAGCATACCGTTTTTCTTATTATTTATTTAAATAATTTAAAAAAATCCACATGTGGTTACTCTTATTTTGATACACAGTCAAGATAAGTGCAAGGCTGGAGGATGCAGCCTGTAGCCGTGGACTTTATCTGTGCTGGTTTCAATATATAGGGGAACCGCACTGCATTTTTTAAATTAATTTATTTATTTTACACCAGTATAATGCTGTCAGAGAGGGTAGGGGCATGGTCTGACTGCAGCCAATCACAGATGCCAATGGGCATAGCGTCAGTAGGTGGGGAAAAAACACAAAAGAATGTTGACTTCATCCACTTCACCTGGGACTGGACACTTCCCCACTTCTGCTGGGTTTAAAAAGCCAATCAATCACATGATCTTTCTCTTTGACCACCAGCAGCACCTGACGATGATAGTCCCATGATGACTAGCATATTTGGTTAAGTATAACATACCCCCCTGCAACTCACTGAAACCCCTGCATTAACCGCATGTACCCTCTGCATTAACTCCCACTGCATTTTCCAACCCCCTTTAGCCTGGGTCCCCTTCATTACTCTTTAGACCACTGAATACTGGGTTTAACTCCCATATACCATACTCTAAATTAACCTAAGTACCTTAACCCATTGATCTCCATATTTGTATTATCATGCTATTACTGTATTTTTGTAGAGAGTAGAATCACTAACTGTAGATTTTTCAGTGTGCAATAAATATTCATTATTAGTACATGGTTTTGTCTCAGCTAGTCACCATTCCTACATACAGTAATTATATAGTTGTAGAAACAAGAAAGCGTTAAGGTAATTTCGTTTTGGATATTAGTTACTGGTAATCGAAACTGACATTAATATTCGAAACTCCCCTTTAACATTAGCAGAGTTACCCTTTAACATGAACTTTTTATCCATTATGTTGATTTTAGTTATGAAATGTATAGAAGTTATACAACAATATTATTCAAATTTTATCAGTAGGTGACAATATGTTGACTTCAGAGACTTATCACCTTGAGGAATTAGCTATTACACAGCCATGTCTAGAAAGAACATAAATAGTCTTTGTGATAATCCACGTTTTCACTTCACAGTTACAATGCCTCATGTTCCTGACAGCTATGTATTATATTTTCAAGGGTTTGCATTGAAAAAAAAAAAAATCTCAAGAGGAAGCAATAACTCTATGGGGCAGATGCTAATAGCTCCATATTATGGGAAAACATCCTTCCCGACTCCTCATACAGCAATCAGTCTTCAGCAAACCATTACAACATCATGTGGCAGAGAGTTCCATAGTCTCACTGCTCTTACAGTAAAGAATTTGCATCTGTGATTATGATTAAACCTTCTTTCCTCTAGATGTATAAGATGCTCACTTGTCCCCGTCGCAGGTCTAGGTGTAAAAAGATCATTAGAGAGAGCTCTATACTGTCCCCTCTTATATTTGTACATTGTAATAAGATCACCACGAAGCCTTTGTTTTCCTAAACTGAGTAACTCCAAGTTTATTTATCTATCTTGATATTACAGTCCATCCATCCTTTAATATCCTTGATTGCTCTTCTCTCCACCCGTTCTCGTTGAGCCTTGATGTCCTTCTTATACACTGGAGACCAAAATTGTACAGACCATTCTAAGTGTAGTCACAATACTGTTGCGTTTTTACATATTATTTATTTAAATAGTCACATTGTTTCTTACATTTTATATCTTTTACTTTGTTTTTCTGTGGAAAACAATATTTCTACAATATGTGAATTATGTATCTACTGTAGTATGGCATTCAGATATACTTTTTCTTTGTACATTAACAGACCTTTTAGAATTAAACAAAAAGGTATCTAAGGGTCACATATAATTAATTATAATTCACATTTATTACTCTAAACCAATGTCAAGCTGAAAAAAAGAAAGAAGAGGAAGAGAAAGGAACTCACTGACCATAAGAGCTTACACTTTACAAGAGAGAGTGGAAACCCCAATGACTATAAAAGCTTACACTCTACAGGACAGAGAGAGGACTCTGCTGACCATAAGTGCTTACCCACTACAGGAGAGAGCGATAAAGAACCTCATAGAGCTTACACTTTACTAGTGAGAGAGAGGACTCCACTAACCATAAGAGCTTACACTTTATGAGAGAGAGAGTGAAAGAAAACACCCACTAACCATAAGAGCCTACAGTTTACTTTACAGGAGAGAGAGTAAGGACCCCACTGACCATAAAAGATTACACTTTACAAGAAAGAGAAAATCTCACTGACCATAAGAGCTCACACTTTACAGGAGAGAGAGAAAGAACCTCGCTCGCCATAAGAGCTTACACACTACAGAAAAAAGTGAGGACCCTGCTGACCATACATTTTACAGTAGAGATAGAGAGACAGAGGACTCTGCTTTTCATAAGCATTTATACTCCACAGAATTGAGAGATTTACCCACTGACTCTGGAGATGGAGAATGACTCTGCTGTATGGACTGTGCTCCACTGGACATCGCTGATCTATGGTGCTGCAGGTACTGACTACCACTGTACAAGGTATGATAATTTACTAGATATCATAGCTACTCAGCATTATAGGAAGGTGTGGCCATGAAAAATGACGTTAGCCTACTCTGATCCTTCAGTAGTGTAGGAAATGATATTGGGCAAGATTTCTTGTTTTTGGGAACCACAAATTTGAATCTTGAATTGTTTGAATAAGCGTGAAAATGTGAATATCAGGAAATTCGACTAGAACTTACCAAAAGAAAAAATCAGCAGTAGTATCATAGTACAAAAAATACATCACCAGATAAGTAAACAACTGGACAAGCCAAAAATTAACCCCTCTGGAGTGACAACATATCATGAGGTATTTGACCATACCTCAAAAAAACAGCATAAAAAGAAGTACTTGACCTCAGAATGATGCTTATACACCGTAAAAACACAGTGTTACATTCTGAATCTGACCACAGAATGATGCTTGTTCACGCCCAAAAAGACAGCGTAACATGAGGTACCTGACCACAGAATTATGCTTACCCATCCAGGTGGGTAAACATCACTCTGTTAGATACCACATTCCATTTGTATCTATGTATCCATTTTATTACTAGCTATGTTGCATATGTGCATGAATAAAGTGAATTACTTTTATAATGTAAGAGACGTGTATATTCTTATTATATGGGAACTGCAAGAAATGTTGGGAGAGTTATACTCAATTATTAGTAACTAGGCTGCATTTTATTTTCATATAAAAAATTTGGCTTTCAGAAGTTGTGTCATCAGACAAGACCCACTGTAAGGAAAGGGAGTACACTGTTATATCTGATCAATGTAGTACAGGAGATGGGCTATGTTTCTAAAGCCTGCTTTACACGCTGCAATATATCTTACAATGTGTCGGTGGGGTCACGTCGTAAGTGACGCACATCCGGCATTGTAAGGTACATTGCAGTGTGTGACAGGTACGTGCGATTGCGATTGAACGTTAAAACGTTCATCGCATACACATCGTGCCTTTTTCTAGAATTGCACGTCAGATTGTTCAACGTTCCCGGGGTAGCGCACATCGCAGTGTGTGACACCCCGGGAACGATGAACAGATCTTACCTGCGTCCTGCGGCTCCCGGCCCACAATGCGGAAGGAAGGAGGTGGGCGGGATGTTTACGTCCCGCTCAGCTCCGCCCCTCCGCTTCTATTGGCTGGCTGCCGCGTGACGTCGCTGTGACGCCGAACGTCCCTCCCACTCCAGGAAGTGGACGTTCGCCGCCCACAGCGAGGTCGTATGGACGGGTTAGTACGTGTGACGGGGGTTACTCGTATGTGCAGCACGTTCAACAAATTGAATGTTGATGGGGGCGTTGTAAATCGCATACGATATCGTATGAGAAATTGCAACGTGTAAAGCAGGCTTAAGTGCAGTTTGCATTTCAGAATTTGTGTCATCAGACAAGACCTACTGTACAGAAGGGGAGTACACTGTTATATCTGATCAATGTAGTACAATAGCAGGGCTATGTTTCTAAGTGTAGTTTGCCATTTGGCACACATTCATTTATTTAAAAATGTAAATAATAAACATTTCCTACACTCATCTCTTTAGGATTGTATTTTATTCTATCAGTAACATCTGACCTGGAGATAAGAAAACCTAAACATCTTAAATATGAAAAGTAACTATTCTGTGGTGTCAGAGTTTATTTTAGTGGGATTGCCAGATAAGCTGGTATTTCAGATACTGTTATTTTGCTTTTTACTTTTCGTATATATTTTCACTATATTTGGGACCTGCCTCATAATATTTCTTGTTTGGAGAAGCAGTCGACTTCACACACCTATGTATTTTTTCCTTGCCAACTACACCTTCATTGAAACTTTGGTTTCTTGCATCATTACACCAAAAGTTCTAATTCACTTATTGTCTAAAAAGAAGAGCATCTCCTTCGCAGGCTGCATGGCACAATGCTATTGTTTCTTTGTTCTTGGTACTGCAGATTTGATACTTATTGCTATGATGTCTTTTGACCGGTATATTGCTGTTTGTAATCCTCTTCACTACATCTTAATTATGAGGAGATCTAGATGTGCTATTTTAGTAGCTCTTTGTTGGTCAGGTGGATTCCTATCTGTTAGCATACCATTCATTTTCAAAGTTCAGTTGCCCTATTGTGGCCCGAATATAATCAATCACTTTTTCTGTGATTCAGTGTCATTGATTCAACTTGTTTGTGCGGACACGACTTTACTTCAGCTGGTTGACTTTTGTCTTTTTTCATTGGTGATTATAGGGTCTTTGATCTTTGTCACGATCACATATACCTTCATTCTGATGACTGTGCTTCGCATTCCATCAGTGACAGGACGGAAAAAAACTTTCTCCACTTGTACATCACATTTCACAATCATGACTATTCTTTATGGGTGTAGCATATTTATGTATGTCACTCCAAGACACGGCTACTCATTGGCAGTCAATAGGGTGGTGAGTGCTCTGGTGACTTTTATTATTCCGGCTATCAATCCTTTTATATTTACTCTTAGGAATGATCAGGTGAAAAATGCTGTGTATGATATTATCAGAAAAGTGCGCTCTGTGCCATAAGGTGCAATATTTCCTTTCAACAGACTATTTGACAGACATATCAGCTAAACACATCATTAGATTGTGGCAACACTTTGGTCATGTAACCTAAAGACTGGAATTTTGTATTACAACATGGCATATAAATATTTGACAGCATAACTGCATTGTGTCATAAGAAAAAATGCAACCATAGCACGACTTTTGCAAAACTTCAATAAATTGTACTGGGATTTTCCACACGTGGCCTCTATGGGTTTACTATTACTAGACTACAACGTAAGTGGTGTGTGCAAAATGTTTGTGACCTGGTTGTTTTTTAATAGTTATATCACAAATTTAAATTGTTCTGAAGATAAGATGTACCAGTGCTTGCTGTACAGTAAAGTCTTCCTGGAAATTAAAGGGAATCTGTCAGCTGGTTTTTGCTACCTCATATGAGAGTGAATTTGACAATATGTCATTTAGTTTACTGGGTGCAGTGGTTCTGACACACTTAGAGTTTTTAGATTTAGCAATGCAGCAGAACTGAAAAAGCTGCCCCTACCCACACCAGGCTCTCTAGGTGCAATGTCTATAGACAGGGAGCTGCTAATCACAGCAGTGGGCGTGCCAGACTGGCTGACCTAGTCCAGCAATGATAATCTTCTGAAACTATTGCAATTGGAAGCCAAGAAATAGCTTTCAGATATTTCAACGGCCGCATGTTAGTGTAAAACATGAGTGTGTATTGTGAGACTGTGACCGGGGTTATCTATGACGGCCGGTATGTCTCGCCCCGGTTGTGCTCACTCCATGATAGAAAGTAGATCCACTCCAGGGTTAATGCTGTTTCCCTACAGGCTGAAGGAAGGGTTAAATGGAAACAGGAACGAGGGCAGGTGTGCCGGGTGTGGGGGTGTGAACAGAACTCCCTGAGTTCTCTGCTGGAGAGGCACATGTATTTTGTTATGGACTTTTGTTTGGACATTAAAACCGTGTGCTGTGAACCTTAATGCCTGGATCCCGTGTCTTCTGCTGCGCAGCCGACCACGCTACCTCACATATGGTGGAGAATCGGCGGGCATGACAGCCGGTGAGGTGTAGCATCCATCCCTGGTGACCCGGTAGCACATGTCCTGGATTCGAGCGGCTATACTACAGCCCAAACCCGGCGACGCCATGGAGGACATACTAAGGCAGCAGCAACAGACTAATGCACAGCTACAAGAGGCTAATGCACAGCAACAACAGGCTAATGCACAGCAGCAACAGACCAATGCACACCTGCTCCGGGCATTGGAACGTCAGCAGCAAGCCTTGCAAGCGCAGGAAAAAAGGCACCAAGAACAGATGGTTCTCCTGGCCAAGTCGATCCGTGCCGGACCGGCAGCAACAACCCCGGGACCGGGTGACGACGGCAGCGTCCGGAAAGCGGTGAGACAAGCGTTGCAAAAGATGACCCCGGGTGATGATGTGGAAGCGTTCCTGGCGGTGTTTGAGCGGGTGGCCGAGCGGGAAAAGCTGCCGACCCCCCAGTGGGCTGAGGTATTGTCGCCCTATCTGACGGGGGAACCCCAAAAAGCGTACCTGGACCTCTGTACCGAGGACGCCATTGACTATGTGACCCTGAAAGCCGAAATACTGGCTCGGTTGGGCGTGAATACCTATGTACGGGCTCAGCGGGTAAATCAGTGGTTCTATGAGGAAGCCAAACCCATACGCTCCGAGGCCTATGACTTGTTGCATCTTGTAAAAAAGTGGTTGCAGCCGGACACTCTGAGCCCGGCGCAAATGGTGGAAAGGGTAGTAGTGGATCATTTTGTGCGCACTTTACCCGTCACCGTTCAACGGTGGGTAGGACAGGGCGACCCGAGTACCCTGGACCAATTAGTGTCCTTGGTAGAGCGGCATGTGGCTACGCAGGACTTGATACGGGACACTGAGACTTTGCGTACCGCCCGTCGGTCCGGCCCCTCCAAGCCTAGGGCCAAGGACCCACCGCTGACAACGGTGCAGGAGTCCCCTACCGTCCCGTCTGAGGCCGCGGCCGCCGTTCCTGAGGTCCGGAAGGTTCTGTACCCTAAACGACAACCCGTCAAGGGGGTTTCCGTCCCCATTAGATGTTGGCGGTGCCAGCGGGTGGGACATATGGAAGCCCAGTGTCCACTCACCACGGAGCCCATGGATTGTGGGGTTACCCGGCGGGGTTCAATGTATGCTCAGGTGGTGTGTACCGCTGACCTGGTCTCCCCAGAGACGGAGCCCCACTTGCGCCAAATACAGGTGAATGGATGTCCGGTTACAGGATTGTTGGATTCCGGAAGCTTAGTGACCCTTGTGCGATCCACCTTGAGGGCTAAAGTAAAGGCCACAGAACGTACCGTGGGGGTGGTTTGCATACATGGGGACCGCCACGACTATCCCACGGGGATTGTCACCATCACAGCACCTTGCGGTCAGGTGCAACATGAGGTGGGACTTCTTAACACTCTTCCTTATGACGTGATCCTAGGAAGGGATCTGCCCTATTTTTGGACTTTATGGAAGGGACCCCCTAAGTCCCCTCAGTTATTGGTCAGTCCGGGACCTGAGCCCTACAATCCTGAATCCGGGACGCCTGCCGTAGGGGTCACCATGATAGGGACAGAGTGTGAACCCGATAGGTCACCCCTAGAGGTATTGGCAGGAGAGGCTGAGATGGTCGAGCCCATCCCGGAGTTGGAGGCGTCCCCGGATACGTTTGGGACAGCCCAACTCCAGGACCCTACGTTAATACACGCCCGGAGTCGGGTGACAGTAGTTGACGGGGTGGCACAGCTGCCCGGTGCACAGGTAAGGTACCCCCATTTCGCTCTTAAGCAGGATTTACTCTACCGGGTAGATGAAATACGGGGCGTGGGGGTAGAACAGTTGGTGGTGCCCCAGCCGCATCGCCGGCGGGTCCTCGACTTGGCTCATAAACACCTGATGAGTGGCCACCTAGGGGTCAAGAAAACGCAGGAGCGAATATTGCAAAGGTTCTATTGGCCCGGGGTCTTTGGGGAGGTAAAACGGTTCTGCGAAACCTGCCCGGAGTGTCAGCTTACCGCACCCCCTAACCCATTTTCGCAGTCCGTTGGTACCGTTACCCATTATAGAAGTCCCTTTTGAACGGATAGGGATGGATCTGGTGGGGCCCCTCGTAAAGTCCGCTCGAGGGCACCAACACATCCTAGTGATCGTTGACTATGCCACCCGGTATCCCGAGGCGATACCTCTCAGACATACTGCAGCAAAGCTTATAGCTCGGGAGTTGTTTGCGGTGTTCTGCCGGGTGGGGTTGCCCAAGGAGATCCTTACGGATCAGGGGACCCCATTCATGTCTAAAGTGACCAAAGAGCTATGCCGGCTACTCCAGATCAAGCAGTTGCGTACGTCTGTGTATCATCCTCAAACGGACGGTTTAGTCGAGCGTTTCAATAAAACCCTGAAAACCATGCTCAAAAGGGTGATCTCCAAAGACGGGAAAGACTGGGATATGATGCTTCCCTATTTGATGTTTGCCATACGAGAGGTGCCACAGGCATCCACGGGGTTTTCGCCTTTTGAATTGTTATACGGGCGACATCCCCGGGGATTGTTGGACCTGGCAAAGGAAACATGGGAGCAAGAGCCCACCCCCCATAAAAGTTTGAACACATTTTGGGTATGCAGAACCGCATAAGCGCGGTCATGCCAATTGTGAAGGAGCATTTACAGGAGGCTCAGGCCGCGCAAAGCGGCCGCTACAATAGACAAGCCACCGTGCGTACCTTTAAACCCGGGGATCGGGTGTTGGTATTAATCCCCACGGCGGAGAGTAAATTCCTGGCTCAGTGGCAAGGCCCCTACAAGATAAAGGAAAGAGTAGGGGTGGTTAACTATAAAGTATTGCAGCCCGGTAGGCGGAAACCTGAACAAATATACCATGTCAACCTATTAAAATCTTGGCAGGAACGGGAAAGCCTGATGGCTGTTTTTTCCCCACCTCCCTCCTCTTCGGGTCGTTCACATCCGGCTCCAGCGACCTCCGGAGAGGACGAACCAGAAGTAAGGATTGGAGAAGCCCTCACCAAGCAACAGAGGCGAGAGGCCAGACGGTTGGTTCAGCAGAACCCCGATGTCTTCTCCGAGCTGCCCGGTAGGACCAGTCTGATACGACATGATATTGTCACCGAGCCCCACCTGAAGGTACGCCTGAAGTCATACCGCGTGCCGGAGGCTCGAAGACAAGCCATATCAGAGGAAGTGAAGACAATGCTACGCCTAGGGGTCATCGAAAAATCCCGGAGTGAGTGGGCTAGTCCCATTGTCCTAATACCAAAACCCGATGGCTCCTTAAGGTTCTGCAATGACTTTAGGAGATTGAACGAAATATCCAAGTTCGATCTCTACCCCATGCCCCGGGTGGATGAGCTGATTGATAGGCTGGGACAGGCGCGATATTTTACCACGCTCGACCTGACCAAGGGGTACTGGCAGGTGCCACTGACGGAGTCCGCCAAGGAGAAAACCGCTTTTGTTACGCCGGAGGGTCTCTTCCACTATGTAGTCTTGCCTTTTGGGTTACATGGCGCTCCGGCCACGTTCCAGAGGTTGATGGACTTAGTGCTGGAACCCCACCAGGCGTATGCATCAGCGTACCTTGATGACATCATTATTTACAGCTCCGATTGGCAGACCCACTTGGAACAGGTACAAGCGGTGGTGGACGCGCTTCGAACAGCCGGATTGACAGCCAATCCCAAGAAATGTGCGTTGGGACTCACGGAAGCCCGCTACTTGGGCTACGTGATAGGCCAAGGAGTGATTAAGCCCCAAATTAACAAGGTTGAGGCGATCCAGAAGTGGCCTAGACCCCTGACCACGAAGCAGGTTAGGGCCTTCCTGGGTATCGTGGGGTACTACAGGAGGTTTGTAAAGGATTTTGCGGGACTATCAGCCCCCTTGACGGACCTTCTCAAAGGCAAGAAGTCAGTCATGGTGCGCTGGACTCCGCAGGCCGAGGACTCCTTCCGGGCCCTGAAGGGGGTCCTGTGCGGACAGCCCGTTCTTGTACACCCTGATTTCCGGAAGGAGTTCATAGTACAGACTGACGCCTCAGAGGTCGGCCTGGGGGCAGTGCTGTCTCAGGTGGTTCAGGGGGAGGAACACCCCGTCACCTTCTTAAGTAGGAAGCTCACCCCTCCCGAGCGGAATTATAGCGTAGTGGAGAAGGAGTGCCTGGCGATCAAGTGGGCCTTGGAGTCCCTACGCTATTACCTGCTGGGACGGCAGTTTCGCTTGGTGACGGATCACTCTCCACTGGTCTGGATGAGGTCCGCCAAGGAACGGAATGCCCGGGTTACCCGGTGGTTCCTTTCTCTGCAGAACTTCCGGTTTACGGTTGAACACCGGGCCGGTAGGTTGCAAGGCAACGCCGATGCCTTGTCCCGCGGCCCGTGTTTGATGGCTGGAGTTCAACCCCACACGCTTGAACTGAGGGGGGGTATGTGAGACTGTGACCGGGGTTATCTATGATGGCCGGTATGTCTCGCCCCGGTTGTGCTCACTCCATGATAGAAAGTAGATCCACTCCAGGGTTAATGCTGTTTCCCTACAGGCTGAAGGAAGGGTTAAATGGAAACAGGAACGAGGGCAGGTGTGCCGGGTGTGGGGGTGTGAACAGAACTCCCTGAGTTCTCTGCTGGAGAGGCACATGTATTTTGTTATGGACTTTTGTTTGGACATTAAAACCGTGTGCTGTGAACCTTAACCCTTTAGTGACGGAGCTAATTTTCACCTTAATGACCAGACCAAATTTTGCAATTCTGACCAGTGTCACTTCATGAGGTTATAACTCTGGAACGCTTCAACGGATCCCGGTGATTCTGAGATTGTTTTTTCGTCACATATTGGACTTCATGTTAGTACCAAATTTAGGACAATATTTTTTGCGTTTATTTATGAAAAAAATTGAATATTGGCAAAAATTTGAAAATTTAGCAATTTTCAACTTTTGAATTTTTATATCGTTAAACCAGAGATTTCTGTGACACAAAATAGTTAATAAATAACATTTCCCACTTGTCTACTTTACATCAGCACAATTTTGGAAACAAAATTTTTTTTTGTTAGGAAGTTAGAGGGGTTCAAAGTTTATCAGCGATTTCTCATTTTTACATCAAAATTTACAAAACCATTTTTTAGGGACCACATCACATTTGAAGTGACTTCAATAGGCCTAGATGACAGAAAATACCCAAAAGTGACACCATTCTAAAAACTGCACCCCCCAAAGTACTCAAAACCATATTCAAGAAGTTTATTAACCCTTCAGGTGCTTCACATGAACAAAAGCAATGTGGAATGAAAAAAAGCAAAAATTAAATTTTACCTAAAAATGTTGCTCTAACCCAAATTTATTCACTTTTAGAAGAAATAGCACAACAAAATGGACCCCAAAACGTGTTCCCCACTTTCTTATGAGTGCGCCGATACCCCACATGTGGTCAGAAACCTCTGTTTGGACAAATGGGAGGGCTCGGAACAGAAGGAGCAATATTTGAATTTTGGAAAGCAAATTTGGCTGAAATAGATTGCGGGCACCATGTTGCATTTACAGGTCCGCTAAGGTACCTAAACAGAAGAAACCCCTCACAAGTGACACCATTTTAGAAACTAGACCCCTCAAGGCTTCTATCTAGGGGTATAGTGAGCATTTTAGATCCACAGGTACTTCACAGATTTTGTTAACGTTACGTTGTCATATTGAAAATTTTAATAATTTTCTCAAAAATGTTGCTTTAGCATCAATTTTCTCACTTTTTCAAAAGGTAATTCCAAAAATTTGACCTCAAAGTTTGTTACCCACTTTTTTATGAGCGCGGTGATACCTCACATGTGGTCTGAAACCTTTGTTTGGAGAAATGGGAGGGCTTGGAACGAAAGGAGCAATATTTGAATTTTGGAAAGGAAATTTGGCTGAAAAAGATTGCGGGCACCATGTCACATTTGGAGGACCCCTAAGGTACCTAAACAGCAGAAACCCCGCACAAGTGACCCCATTTTGGAAACTAGGCCCCTCAAGGAATTTATCTAGATGTTTGGTGAGTACTCTGAACCCCCAGGTGCTTCACAGAATTTTATAACGTTGAGCCATGAAAAAAAAAAATAAAATTTTACCACAAAATTGATATTTCAACCAGGTAGCTTTTTTTTTACAAGAGTAAAAGGAAAAAATTCAGCATAACATTTATTGTGCAATTTCTCCTGAGTTTGGCGATACCTTATATGTGGTGGAAATCAACTGTTTGGGCGCATGGCAGGGCTCGGAAGGGAAGGATTGCCATTTGACTGCAAAATTGGCTGGAATCAATAGCGGGCGCCAGGTTGCATTTGGAGAGCCCCTGAGGTGCCTAAACAGTGGCGGTCCCCCACAAGGGACTCCATTCTGGAAACAAGGCACCTCAAGGCTTTTATCTAGGTGTATAGTGAGCAGTTTGAATCCACGAATACTTCACAGAATTTGATAAGCTTAGGTTGCCATATTGAAAATTTTCATTTTTTTCACAAAAATGTTGCTTCAGCATCAAATTTCTCACTTTTTCAAGAGGCAACAACAAAACGTGGACCCCACAGGTTGTTATCCATTGTCTTATGAGCACAGGGATACCCCACATGTGGCCAAAAACCTCTGTTTGGATAAATGGGAGGGCTTGGAATGGAAGGAGCACCATTTGAATTCTGGAAAAGTTGAAATAAATTGCGGGCACCATGTCACATTTGCAGGGCCCCTTGGGTACCTATACATTAGAAACCCCCCACAAGTGACCCCATTTTGGAAACTGGATTTTATTCAGGAGTATAGTAAGCATTTTGAATCCACAGGTACTTCACAAAAATGTTGCTGTAGCAACAAATGTCTCACTTTTAGGCTATGTGGCCATGATCCAGCGACACGGCGTCTAGTACACAGTGTCAGCCTTCCTGCAGAGATGTGAGTGTTGTCCACGGGAGAACGCAGCTGCCCATGCCCACGATTTGGGTTCAGGCCGCTGTGGAGCTCTATGCTACCTGCAGAGAACACTCATCTCCGCAGCATAAATTGACATGCTGAGGCTCGGGAAGCTGCGCCACAGGTCGGTTTATGCTGCGGAGAAAAGAAGCACATTGGGCAAGGGATTTCTAAAAATCCTTCCACTGTGCTTCTACTGCACAATGACCAAGGGGTACTGGCAGGTAGGAGTCCGCCAAGGAGAAAACCGCTTTTGTTACGCCGGAGGGTCTCTTCCACTATGTAGTCTTGCCTTTTGGGTTACATGGCGCTCTGGCCACGTTCCAGAGGTTGATGGACTTAGTGCTGGAACCCCACCAGGCGTATGCATCAGCGTACCTTGATGACATCATTATTTACAGCTCCGATTGGCAGACCCACTTGGAACAGGTACAAGCGGTGGTGGACGCGCTTCGAACAGCCGGATTGACAGCCAATCCCAAGAAATGTGCGTTGGGACTCACGGAAGCCCGCTACTTGGGCTACGTGATAGGCCAAGGAGTGATTAAGCCCCAAATTAACAAGGTTGAGGCGATCCAGAACCTAGGCCTAGACCCCTGACCACGAAGCAGGTTAGGGCCTTCCTGGGTATCGTGGGGTACTACAGGAGGTTTGTAAAGGATTTTGCGGGACTATCAGCCCCCTTGACGGACCTTCTCAAAGGCAAGAAGTCAGTCATGGTGCGCTGGACTCCGCAGGCCGAGGACTCCTTCCGGGCCCTGAAGGGGGTCCTGTGCGGACAGCCCGTTCTTGTACACCCTGATTTCCGGAAGGAGTTCATAGTACAGACTGACGCCTCAGAGGTCGGCCTGGGGGCAGTGCTGTCTCAGGTGGTTCAGGGGGAGGAACACCCCGTCACCTTCTTAAGTAGGAAGCTCACCCCTCCCGAGCGGAATTATAGCGTAGTGGAGAAGGAGTGCCTGGCGATCAAGTGGGCCTTGGAGTCCCTACGCTATTACCTGCTGGGACGGCAGTTTCGCTTGGTGACGGATCACTCTCCACTGGTCTGGATGAGGTCCGCCAAGGAACGGAATGCCCGGGTTACCCGGTGGTTCCTTTCTCTGCAGAACTTCCGGTTTACGGTTGAACACCGGGCCGGTAGGTTGCAAGGCAACGCCGATGCCTTGTCCCGCGGCCCGTGTTTGATGGCTGGAGTTCAACCCCACACGCTTGAACTGAGGGGGGGGTATGTGAGACTGTGACCGGGGTTATCTATGACGGCCGGTATGTCTCGCCCCGGTTGTGCTCACTCCATGATAGAAAGTAGATCCACTCCAGGGTTAATGCTGTTTCCCTACAGGCTGAAGGAAGGGTTAAATGGAAACAGGAACGAGGGCAGGTGTGCCGGGTGTGGGGGTGTGAACAGAACTCCCTGAGTTCTCTGCTGGAGAGGCACATGTATTTTGTTATGGACTTTTGTTTGGACATTAAAACCGTGTGCTGTGAACCTGCCTGGATCCCGTGTCTTCTGCTGCGCAGCCGACCACGCTACCTCACAGTATATATAGAGTGCCTTGCGAAAGTATTCGGCCCCCTTGAATTGTTCAACCTTTTCCCACATAAAGATAAAAATTTTAATGTTATGGTGAAGAATCAACAAGTGGGATACAATTGTGAAGTTGAATGAAATTTATTGCTTATTTTAAACTTTTGTAAGAAATAAATAAATGAAAATTGGGGCATGCAATATTATTCGGCCCCTTTACATTCAGTGCAGCAAACTTACTCCAGAAGTTCATTGAGGATCTCTGAATGATCCAATGTTGTCCTAAATGACTGATGATGATAAATATAATCCACCTGTGTGTAATCAAGTCTCCGTATAAATACACCTGCTCTGTGATAGTCTCAGTGTTCTGTACAGATAGCATCATGAAGACCAAGGAACACAACAGGCAGGTCCGTGATACGGTTGTAGAGAAGTTTAAAGCTAGATTTGATTACAAAAAGATTTCCAAAACTTTACACATCCCACGGAGCACTGTGCAAGCGATCATATTGAAATGGAAGGCGTATCATACCACTGCAAATCTACCAAGACCCGGCAGTCGTTTCTCAAAGATATCCATAAAAAAGTGTTATTTAAAGTTTGCCACAAGACACCTGGGAGACACACCAAACATGTAAAAGAAGGTGCTCTGGTCAGATGAAACCAAAATCAAACTATTTGGGCACAATGACAAATGATATTGTGATGCCCCTGTCGTAACCAGGTGTCACACAATAAGTTAACAACAAAGCAAAAGCTCGGGTCCTGCATGACTGTGCCAGTCAGTACACACACAAGCAAACCAGGACATTTACACTCACAACCAGGGTGGGAGAACCCCCTTAGAGCCAGGTGACAGGGCTGAGCACTGTGAGCCAACAAGCAGCCAACTGGGAAGGGAGGGACCAGACCTGGGAGAGGAGAGAGTGACCTGGGAAGTGTGGCTAGTCTGCAGAAGACAGGGAGAGAGAAAAGAGTTGAGAGTAGAGGAGTGAGAAGTGAGCGGTAGTAAAAGAACAGGTGTTAAGACAGACAATGGAATCTTGAGACACAGTGAAAATAGCAAAGACCTCGCAAAGACCTGAGTAGAAATATCAGCCACTCAGAGGAGAAAGTAGCTGGAGAGCGAGAGAGCAAGCTCCAAGGACAGAGGGATCCTGTGGGGTGGACATCCAGGGCTCCCAGTACTTTGCACGCACGGGGTGTAGATCCCAGAACAGACCAGGACTTCAAGCCATCTGTTAAGTCTGTCAGGTGGGTGGGTTTTCAGGACTCATCTGCCACCACTTACGTCCGCGGCAACAGAAGCAAAGGGAGGACTGGGACATATTCCCTTAAATAGTCCAAGCTGCCTTTGGCAGGACCCAGACACCAGACGACCCTCCAGGAGCTCCACGCTAGGGAGGACCGACAAATACACCAGAGTGCATCGGTGGGAGAGTGGCATCAGGTTGGCTGGTGTGGCGCCCTGGACAAGCCAAGATGTCACAGGTACTGCAACAACACACCCTACACCCCAGTTAGGAACACCGAAGTCAAACACAAATCCTTGTTGCCTCCCTCCAGGGGCTGATGTCCACACCAGGTGGGGCGGAGCCAGGAAGTTGGCTCCACCCACCGAGGAGTTCACAGTCCTGGAGGCGGGAAAAGGAAGGGAGTCGAGTTTTAGGAGTTGTAGTGTGAGGAAGTAGTAGTAGAGGAACTGACTGACCATGTCCGGGTACGTGGCCCGGGCACCTGACAGCAAGGTTGGCAGACGGTGGTGATCGTCTGCAGGAGAGGCCGATTGACGCACAACCGCAAGGACCGGGGACGGGCGGTGGCCCGCCGGTACCGAACCGGGGAGCGAAGAGGAGCCAGCCCTATCCGGCAGGGCCTACGGACCCCGACCAGGCTAGGAGTCGCCGTAAAACCAGTCAAATCCGTCAGCGACGGGAACCTCCGGGGTTTCCCAGCAGCAAAGACCCGACTGAAGGCAACCGTCCAAACTGTGAGGGAGATAAAGCTACCGCCAGAGCTAGAGCTCCCAGGGCCAGAGCCTGGGGGCAAAGGAAGGGCTCCCCTAGCCAACATACCACTGGGGAGCGGGCTATCAGTGGGAAGCCATTGGGGCTGAGAACAGAACACCAGTGCAGGGAGAGACAGTTACCGCCAACCTACCGGGAGTGACCGCCGCAGCCGTCTGTGGGACTCATCCATCCAGCCGTTTGTTTAATCAGAGACTCCGTGTGCGTTACTGGCTGACTAAGTACCACCGTGCCGTCTGGCACTGCGCTGCCCCGCGACCCTGCACCCGGCCAGGCCCCGCAACCCACCTTCCGACCTCCACCACCGGGCCCCGGGACCACCAAACCCCCCCCTACCCACGGAGGTGAGAAAACATCTCAGCTGCTCCCTGTCAACGCTCCCGGGATCCCCGTACAGAGCAGCGGTGGTGTCCCAACCTCACCAGAAACGGTGGGTGGCGTCACGGACAATATCCAAACCACCCCTTTCACTCACGGGCGAGGAGCGCCGCTCGAGTCCCCAGGATCCGGCCCACCGCTCGAGCCACCGACCGAGCGAGCAGCAGCAGCAGCCAGACCCGAGCAGTGAGTGAGCGCAGCGCCCTCCCCGCCCGCGACAACTTGGCGTCACGAACAGGATCTTACCGCTCTGCCGTCAGGTAGAGGTGCGCCTTGTGTCTCGCCGGAGGTGTCCGGCCGAAAATTTTTGGAAGCCGCCATATTGGGCGCCAAAAGTCCCTGCTCGAGCGTCTTCCCGAGCAGTGGAGGCGCGAAAGCCGAAGCTCCGCCCCTGAAGAGGAGATGCCGGAAAGACACCAAGGGGGGACGCAGATGGAGAAATGGCGGCATCTTGGAGCTGGAGCGCGGGAGCACCCACCGCCGGAGCATCTAAACTTTGGAAGAGCAGAGGGGGAGTAGCCTTCGAAGACGGCGGCCCGGGTGAGCTCCCCACCGGGACCGCTGCGTGGCTGGAACGAGAGCTGGGTTGGTTCTGTACGAAGGTCAGGGCGCAGAGCCTGCAGCAGTTGTTGGATTGGCAGGCAGAGGTGCGCAGGATGGTCGCCGTGGTGGAGGCCCGGGAGCAAGGGGCCGCGGCGGCCGTGGCACGCCATGACCAGGCCACCCAAGTTCCCGAACCAGCCTTGATTGAGTGGGAGCCGGGGACCGGCCCTGCCGTAAGGGGTCCAGAGAGAGTGCAGTTGATGGAGGAGGAGGTCCCGAGCACGCTGCCCCCGCCGCCGTTTCCAACAGCGATCAGTGGTTCTGGACTGCACTGCTTATGGAAGGAGAACCCGATGTACCATCCGTTCGCGGACTGGGCCGACCCTCCGCGGTGGTAGCCGCCCCAGGGTCAGCGGTTCTCCGTTGCACTGTTGGGACCCCCAGCACCGCTGTTGATGTTCTTGTATGTTGTTAAATGTTGAATGATAAGAAAGATGAATCAACCGGACTGTTACCAGATTGACACCGTGATTGAACCGGTCGTTGCCGGCAACTAGTCCCCGTAGGGACTTTCTGCAACCGTTACGTAAGGAACTTCTTACGGACAAGCCCGAGAACTCGCAGGGCAACCACAAACTTAGTGGAGTGTAATATATTTGTTAGCTTGATACCGTAACCGCCTCTGGAGAGGCTGATTTGGGAGGATGGGCCTGGAGGAAAGGGATGGCCCAGGCCCGCCACTACCGTAACCGGTGGCGATCCTCCGGGGGTTAGGGGTCCCCCATGGACGTGGGTTCCCTGAAAGAGACCGTACCCACTCGGGCAATTTGGTTCGGGACTGGGGCAAGGGGTGCTGCCCATTTTCTTAGGGGCAGCATCAGGGCCAGGTTGTTTGGGCGGGGGAGAGCGGAAGCCGTTACCGTTTAATAAAAGACAACCGTTTAGTAACGTTAAAAAGAAAGTGCCTCCCGTAAAGGGAATTTTTTAAAGTATGCGTATGTTGAATGTATATATGTTTTACCGTTTTCTATTTTTCTACAGTTAACAAAAATAAAACCGGTGACGGATGGTCTGCGTTTAACCAAGAGGGAATGTGGCGCCCTGGACAAGCCAGGACGTCACAGGTACTGCAACAACACACCCTACACCCCGGTTAGGAACACCGAAGTCAAACACAAATCCTTGTTGCCTCCCTCCAGGGGCTGATGTCCACACCAGGTGGGGCGGAGCCAGGCGGTTGGCTCCACCCACCGAGGAGTTCACAGTCTGACGGCGGAAAAAGGAAGGGAGTCGAGTTTTAGGAGTTGTAGTGTGAGGAAGTAGTAGTGGAGGAACTGACTAACCATGTCCGGGTACGTGGTCCGGGCACCTGACAGCAAGGTTGGCAAACGGTGGTGACCGTCTGCAGGAGAGGCCGATTTACGCACAACCGTGAGGACCGGGGACGGGCGGTGGCCCGCCGGTACCGAACCAGGGAGCGAAGAGAAGCCAGCACCATCCGGCAGGGCCTACGGACCCCGACCAGGCTAGGAGTCGCCGTAAAACCGGTCAAATCCATCAGCGACGGGAACCTCCGGGATTTCCCAGCAGCAAAGACCCGACTGAAGGCAACCGTCCAAACCGTGAGGGAGATAAAGCTACCGCCAGAGCTAGAGCTCCCAGGGCCAGAGCCTGCAGGCAAAGGAAGGGCTCCCCTAGCCAACATACCGCTGGGGAGCGGGCTATCAGTGGGAAGCAAGCCATTGGGGCCGAGAACAGAACACCGGTGCAGAAAGAGACCGTTACCGCCAACCTACCGGGAGTGACCGCCGTAGCCGTCTGTGGGACTCGTCCATCCAGCCGTTTGTTTAAGCAGAGACTCCGTGTGCGTTACTGGCTGACTAACTACCACCGTGACGTCTGGCACTGCGCTGCCCCGCGACCCCTGCACCCGGCCAGGCCCCGCAACCCACCTTCCGACCTCCACCACCGGGGCCCCGGGACCACCAAACACCCCCCTACCCACGGAGGGGAGAAAACATCTCAGCTGCTCCGGTCAACGCTCCGGGATCCCCGTACAGAGCAGCGGTGGTGTCCCAACTTCACCACAAACCGTGGGTGGCGTCACGGACAATATCCCTAAACCAAACCACCCCTTTCACTCACGGGCGAGGAGCGCCGCTCGAGTCCCCGGGATCCGGCCCCACCGCTCGAGCCACCGACACGAGCGAGCAGCAGCAGCAGCCAGACCCCGAGCAGTGGGGTTGAGCGCAGCGCCCTCCCCGCCCGCGACACTGGCACAGCTATAGATGACTCGGGTTGCACCTGGGATCCAAAACCTCTCCAGGGTGCTAACCCAGTAGTAAGGAAAGACAACCAAATTGCACTCCCCTGTCTGGACTGATTTATTGCCCTGCGCCTCCATGTTAACTCTTCACCTACCCTTGGGGGTATAGAAGGAGGCTGTGGACAGAAAAGCGCAAAATAGGGTCTTACCCCGATATATATGGGGTGGGAAAGGGGGAGTAAACTCACTCACCTGATGTAGTTGTGACAGTCACAACTACTATATGTGCATGTACAACAAGATCCACGGCTGCAGCCACCCAGTGGCAGACATCAGAAAGCAATAGAGAAGGGTGTTCAATTGCCGCGCCAACAGATCACTCATTCAGATGATGAAGACCAATGTCACTTTATTTGCATACAGTCTACGCGTTTCAGGAGCACCTGCTCCCTTCCTCAGGACCGTCAGGTTAAAAATAACATCAAATCTGTCCCACAGGGATCAGACACATCATAAGTAGTGAAAGTGACGTCATAGGAACATCCCTCTTCAGACAAAAAAACGTTTTTTTTCTTGAAGAGGGATGTTCCTATGACGTCACTTTCACTACTTATGATGTGTCTGATCCCTGTGGGGACAGATTTGATGTTATTTTTAACCTGACGGTCCTGAGGAAGGGAGCAGGTGCTCCTGAAACGCGTAGACCTGTATGCAAATAAAGTGACATTGGTCTTCATCATCTGAATGAGTGATCTGTTGGCGCGGCAATTGAACACCCTTCTCTATTGCTTTCTGATGTCTACCCTTGGGGGAAAAGCCCTGCTCGTGGAGGGCTCCACCATCCACACTGCCCCATCCATCACCCCCAGGGTAGACTGGCAGTGGCGGCTCTACTATCCCTGGCCGCGGATCGCGAGTGGCTTAGTTGGGACTATAATTTTTATTTTTTATTTAAAAACTGTTTGACGGTGCCCCCGAGTCCAGGACCCCTCGAGCCATGGACCGCCCAGATCCGAGCAGCTTGGCTGCCTCGGGGCACGACAATATGTATGGCATAAAAGCAACATAGGTCATCACCCTGAACACACCATACCAACTGTCAAATATGGTGGTCGCAGTATCATGGTTTGGGTCTTCTTTTCTTCAGCAGGGACAGGGAAGATGGTTAAAATTGATGGGAAGATGGATGGAGTCAAATACAGGACCATTCTTGAAGAAAACCTGTTGGAGTCTGCAAAAGACCTGAGACTGGGATGGAGATTTGTCTTCTAACAAGACAATGATCCCAAACATAAAGCAAAATCTACAGTGGAATGGTTTACAGATAAATCTATCCAGGTGTTAGAATGGCCAAGTCAAAGTCCAGACCTGAATCCGATCGAGAATCTGTGGAAAGAGCTGAAAACTGCTGTTCACAAACGCTCTCTATCCAACCTCACTGAGCTCCAGCTGTTTGCAAAGGAAGAATGAGCAAGAATTTCAGTCTCTCAATGTGCAAAACTGATAGAGACATAGCCCAAGCGACTTGCAGCTGTAATCGCAGCAAAAGGTGGCGCAACAAAGTATTAACTTAAAGGGGACGAATAATATTTCCCACCCCAATTTTCAGTTATTTTTTTTTTTTAATATGTTTAAAATAAGCAGTAAATTTCATTCAACTTCACAATTGTGTCCCACTTGTTGTTGATTCTTCACAATAAAATTAAAATTTATATCTTTATGTTTGAAGTCTGAAATGTGGGAAAAGGTTGAAAAATTCAAGGGGGCTGAATACTTTCGCAAGGCACTTTATAAAAGCTTCTTATTAAGCCTTATAAAAATGAAGTTATGGCTTGTTGTCACCAAGCCTTTTCAAAACTGATCCCTATTTTGAGAACTGGTTCTTGAGGGTACACAAACATGAGAGTACATTTCCTAGCATGAGCAGTAATGTCTAGTACTATATAACAAAGTGAGCAGCCAGGAAATAAGTAATAATAATAATAATAATTATTATTTCTATAGAGCCAACATATTCCGCAGCGCTTTACAATTCAGGAGGATCATATACAAACAGTAGTAACAGTTATAGAAGATACAATATTTAAAGGGAAAAAAGGCAACCCTGCTCCTGAGAGCTTACAATCTACAATGAGATGGGGGGGGCAAGGTACAAGTGCTTATTTACAATGACAATCCAGCCATCTCAAGGAAATGGGGGATAGATAAAGGCTTCCTGGACCAGTTGGCCAGAGCCTTGAGATGCATTTGGGTGCCATGGAGTTTGACGTGGGTTTTTTTTCTGATAAGTTATGGAGGGATTAGGTGAAATTAGTTCGGCTAGGGAGTGTGATAGGCCACCCTAAAAAGATGTGTTTTTAGGGTGCGTCTGAAGCTGAGTAACTTGTGATTCGTCCTAACTTCTTGGGGTAGAGCGTTCCAGGGGTTTGGTGCAGCTCGGAAGAAGTCTTGGATTCGGGAGTAGGAGGTCCGAATTAGTGTGGATGTTAGTCGACAGTCATTTGCAATGCGTAGAGAACGGGTGGGGTGATAGATAGAGAGGAGGGTGGAGATGTAGGGGGGTGCTGCACTGTGGAGAGCTTTATGGGTGAGAACAAGCAGTTTGAATTGGATCCTGTGATATATGGGCAGCCAGTGCAATGACTGGCACAGAGCAGAGGCATCCGAGTAGCGGTTAGCCAGATAGGTGACCCTGGCTGCTGCATTAAGGATGGACTATAGAGGAGACAGTCTAGTTAGGGGGAGACCAATTAATAGAGAGTTACAGTAGTCAAGGCGAGAATGGATCAGGGCCACGGTGAGGGTTTTTGTCGTTTCCATTGTGAGAAAGGGGCGGATTCTGGAGATGTTTTTGAGATGCAAGCGGCAGGAGTGGGCAAGAGATTGTATGTGGTAGGTGAAAGAGAGATCAGTGTCAAGTATAACACCCAGACAGCGGGCTTGCTGCCTAGGACTTATCGTTGTGCCACACACAGAGAGGGAGATGTCAGGTTTAGGAAGGTTGGGCGATGAAGGGAAAAGAAGAAGTTCAGTTTTGGAAAGGTTAAGTTTCAGATAGAGAGCAGACATTATGTTGCAAACTGCAGTCAGGCAGTCACTTGTGTTCTGTAGTACAGCTGGGGTGAGCTCAGGGGATGAGGTGTATAGCTGTGTGTCATCAGCATAAAGATGGTACTGAAAGCCAAATCTGCTGATGGTCATTCCAATTGGGGCAGTGTAGAGGGAGAAAAGAAGAGGGCCAAGGACTGAGCCTTGAGGGACCCCAACAGTGAGAGGAAGAGGAGAAGATGTGGAGCTAGCAAATGATACACTGAATGAGCGGCCAGAAAGATAGGAAGAAAACCAGGAAAGCACAGTCTCCTTTAGGCCGATAGAATGGAGCATAGAGAGAAGGAGATGGTGGTCAACAGTGTCGAAGGCGGCAGAAAGGTCAAGAAGAATAAGCAGAGAGTGGTCACCGTTATGTTTTGCTGTCAATAGGTCATTGGTCACTTTGACAAGGGCAGTTTCTGTTGAGTCTAAAGGGCGGAAGCCAGACTGTAAAGGATCTAGAAGAGAATGAGAGGAGAGGTAGCGGGTGATACGAGAGTAGACCAGGCGCTCCAAGAGTTTGGCGATGAAGGGGAGATTGGAGACTGGTCTGTAGTTGCTTGTGCAAGATGGATCAAGAGAAGGTTTTTTTTTTTTTAATGGAGTAATGATAGAGTGTTTGAGGGAGCAGGGGAAGATACCAGAAGAGAGAGAGATTGAATATTTTAGTTAAATGAGTAGTGACAACCGGAGACTGGGGACTGGAGAAGGTGTGAGGGAAAGGGATCAGTAGGGCAAGTGGTAGGACGAGAAGAGGATAGGAGCCTGGAGACTTTCTCCTCTGTGACTGGGTCAAATGTGGAAAGTGAGCTGGATGGGATATGGGGAGGGATGGGATTCACAAAGCTTGGTGGCTGGGAGCTGATCTCTCGGTGGATGTTTTCTATTTTCTCTGTGAAATACGAGGCCAGGTCATCCGCACGAAGGTCTGTGAAAGGGGTCTGTGCTTTGGCACTGAGGAGGGAGTGAAAGGTGTCAAAGAGCTTTTTTGGATTGTTGGATAGTGAGGAGATAAGGGTGGTGAAGTAGGTCTGTTTGGTGAGGTGAAGGGAAGAGTTGTAGGTCCTTAAGACAAACTTGTAGTGGATGAAGTTTTCTGGTGTACGGGTTTTCCTCCATAGGCGTTCAGCACTCCTAGAGCATCGCTGGAGAAATCGAGTTTGTGATGTGAGCCAAGGCTGTTTTACTCGGTGTTTGGAGGTTCTAAGGGTGAGGGGTGCTACTTGGTCCAGGGTGCTTCTGAGTGTTTCATTGTAGTGGTTTACAGCCAGGTCAGGACAGGAAAGTGAAGAGATAGGGGACAGTGATGAGTGTAGAGAGTCTGTAAGTGTCTGAGAGTCAATTTCTGAATGTATGATAGGTGAGAGTATGCTGAGGCGGACGAGGGTTTGTGAGCTTGAAGGAGAGGATGCTCTGGTCAGAGAGGGTAAGAGGTGAGTTGTCAAAGTGAGATATTGAGCAGCAGCGGAAAAAGACCAGGTCAAGGGTGTTACCATCTTCATGTGTCTCAGTGGATGAGAGCTGTGAGAGGCCAAGGGAGGTGGTTAGAGATACAGATGGGGAATAGGGGCTGTTAATGTGGATGTTAAAGTCTCCTAGGATGAGGGTTGGCAATTCAGAGGACATGAAGTGTGGCAGCCAGGCTGAAAAGTGGTCAAGGAACTGGGTGGGTGAGCCTGGTGGACAGAATATGACAGCAACTCTGAGGGAGAGGGGATGGAAGAGCCTGATTGTGTGGACCTCAAAGGATGGGAATGAGAGTGATGGAGCTGGGGGGATGACCTGGAAAGTGCATTGTGGGGACAGGAGTAAACCAACTCCGCCACCATGTCTGTTTCCAGGTCTTGGTGAATGGGTAAAGTGTAAACCACCATGAGAAATTGCTGCAGGGGAAGCAATGTCAGAATCCTGAATCCAGGTTTCAGTGAGGGCTAGTAGATTAAGAGAGTTATTGAGAAAGAGGTTGTGGATGTAAGGAAGCTTGTTACATACAGACCGTGGATTCCAGAGAGCACAATTAAAAGAGGGAAGTGAGGGTGTACAACTAATGTTACAACTAAGGGTTTCTATGGGAGGTGGGGGAGGAGGTAAAGTTAGCATGAGGTGGACCGGGATTAGGTGAGATATCACCTGAAAGAAATAGGAGTAGAAGGAGAATGATCAGATGGTTTTTGGACTTGTTGCATGGTTTTTTGTGTAGGACCCTGGAGCATGATGGATTGATATTAATCAGATAGGTGAAAAGAGCCTGGGAGCTGTACATAGGAGAGGGGAAGAGAGAGGGGCTGATGTGGATGAGTGGTGATGGAGGGGGGACAGGGCGGTGAAAGTGGACAGTATAGGCACATAGAATGATAGAGATAGGAATAATAGTCATGGTTGACACAGAAGATGTCAAAGAGTAGTTTACCTGCCTCCTGCCCTGACTAACTGCCATTAAAATAACTGCCCAGCACTTAGCAACGATGCCACTTTGCAAAAGATGGCACACGCATGCAGGCACCCATTAAGAGAGCCCCAGATATATAGGGAAAGCTAGAGGAATAGGTAAGAGAGATTGTGGGAGCTCAACTTGTTAAGGGAAATTAACAAAAGGTAATCACACCAGGGAATAATTAGTAAATCAAAGGGAACAGGACATTCTACATACAGCTTGACTCCAAACTGCACAATCACACCTTCCACCATCAGATAACATTTTCAAAGAGGAAACTAGTCATATACCAGTATCAAACTAAATGTAAAGGTGTCATAGCAAAAGTTACAGCAAGCAAAATTGTAGATGTACCAGAAAAGAGGGTTCAGCAAAGATATAATGCAGGACATATGGGGTTACAGCAAGCAGGATTGTAGTTGTACCAGAAAAGAGGGTTCAGCAAAGATATAATGCAGGACATATGGGGTTACAGCAAGCAGGATTGTAGTTGTACCTGTGTGAAGAGAGAGGAGATTGATGTTAGTCCATTGCCATTGAAATAACTGCCCAGCACTTAGCAACGATGGCACTTTGCAAAAATGGCACACGCATGCAGGCACCCCTCATGCAGGCACCCCTTAAGAGAACCCCAGATATATAGGGAAAGCTAGAGGAATAGGTAGGAAAGCTAGAGGAATAGGTGATAGGATGGAGAGTCAAGATGGGCAGGCCAGAAAATGTTGGGCAGTTAACGGCCACTGTGTCGCCCAGGGCTATGGGGTTTTCAGTCCCGGGCGGTGTATTGCTGGGGAGATGTCACTTGGTGGCCGTTGCCCAGTCCCGTGTCCCTGGGAACGCTTTTTAAAAGGAGTATATTTACAGGGTAGATTAAATGAAAGTTTATAACGTGATGCCACTTGCGGGTTTCGGCTATGTAGATGGAGCCGCCGCTGCAGAGTTCTCACTACTGGGGCTGGTGTTGGTGGCAGCCTGGATGTTAGGCCCTCCGCAAGCAGGGCCAGGCCCCAGAGGATAGGTGATGTAGATGGGTGCAGAAAGAAGGTAGGCCACACAAGGGGTTGCAGTATAACTGGTGCCTTTACTCACAGTCTGTTGTAAACTGGTCACCCAAGAAAGGCTGGTCTTGACCGCTGGTCCCCTTAGTCCCAGTGCGGTTTAGTAACCTAGTGACTTCTTTCCCCTGCACCTGTCTTTGGTTGGTGGATCCCCGTGGCTTGGAGCATCTGGGGGTCCCCTCCTGGTAGTCTCTCAACGGTAGTCCTATGACGGTAGCGTAAACCCTGTGGGGTCGGAGTCTCTGGTCCTGTTCCCTGGTGCTCCCATTGCTACTATGTCCCGAACTTTAAGGTCAGTGAAGTCATGGATGGTCCCCTCACGGTGCAGATTTTATCAGGTCTGCCTGGACCATTTGCCTGACCAAGGATTCTGTACCCTGTCGGTGCTATGGTTCCGGGAGTACTCCACCATACTCCACCAACAAACAACATGCCTGGACCCTTAGGTCACCGTCACACTCCTGTCAGTGCTTCCACTCGCGCTCTCTGTCCATCACCGAATCTCTCCACTCAACTTCCTGACTGTCCACTGTCTGCCCCTCCCACCTGGTCGTCTAGTGGACTGGATCGGCTCCACCTCTAGGTGGCCATCCATTAGGTCCAACCCTAGTCTGGCACAAGTCTATGGGGAATTTGGGGATAAAACAGGGATTAACTGGAATGTTTTTGTTGTTACCGGCATTGGTCTTCTGGGTCCCTGGGGGTAGGCCCTGCATCCTGGTGGGGATGCAGTACCTTGTAGCTCCCTAATGGCTTCAGGGGCGCTACACCACCAAAAAGCCCCAGTAGCAGCAGTACAGCCAAACACTTTGAAACACCTTGGGCAGGGAGAAAATGTATGGCTAGTGTGGTTATGTAGTGGTTACTGTAGAGCAGCTCAATAGAGAGTGAGGATAAGAAGAACAGGAATATGCTATTTGGCTATTTAGGATTTGCAATGTCAGGCCCAGTAACAGCAGTGCACTCTAGTACTATTTAACACCTTGGACAGGTAGAAAGAGTATGGCTAGTCTAGCTGTGTAGTGGCTATGGCAGGAGCAGCACAGTAGAGGCAGGACGGGACAGGCAGGAAGATGCTTGGCTATTTAGGGCTAGCAATAGCAGCCCCAAGTAGCAGCAGTGCAGTCTAGCACTATGAAACACCTTGGGCTGGGAGAAAGTGTGTACCTAGTGTGGCTGTGCAGTGTCTACTGCAAGAGCAAAACAGTACAGAATTAGGATGCGAACGGCAAGGAAATGTTTACCAGTTTCAGGCCAACAAGACCAGTCCTGGTGGCAGCAGAAATACAGTATGGATGGGAGCAGGGCTACCACTAGGAATTTCAGGGCCCCATACTGGCAAAATTTTGGGGCCCTATTGAGTCTCCGCCCAAGCTCCACCCCAGCTCCGCCTCCACCCATCAAGTCTTCTACAGTCTCACCGCCACTCTTGCAAAAGCGTGTATGTATGTATGTATATATATATATATATATATATATATATACAGTATATTATATATACACACATACAGTCATGGCCAAAAGTGTTAGCAGCCTTGCAGTTGTTCCAGAGAATGAAGTATTTCCCTCAGAAAATTAATAATACACCCCTTACACCGCCACACTCCATAATAGACCCTTTACACAACCTTTCTTCATAATATCTCTCCCACACTGCCCCATGTATAATATCCCCTCCACACACTGCTCCTCTGTATACTATTCCCCCACACACACTGCTCCTCTGTATAATATCCACACACACACTTCCCCTCTGTATAATATCCCCAACACACACTACCCTTTTGTATAATTGCTCCCCACACACTGTTCTTCTGTATAATATCCCCACACACACACACATTACACCTGTGTATAATATATAAATATAAATATATATATATATATTTAATACTAGAAGGTGGCCCGATTCTACGCATTGGGTATTCTAGAATTTACGTATTGTGTAGTTCATGTATGATTTTTGTTATATATGTATATAGATGTTGTTGTGTGTAGTTACCAAGTGTTTGTGTAGGGCGCTGTACATGTTCTGGGTGTTGTCTGGGTGTGGCGAGGGGTGAGAGCGGTGTTGTATGTGTGTTGCGTGTGTTGCGTTGTTTGTGGAGCGCTGTGTGTCTGTAGCGTTGTGTGTGTTGCGCGGTTTGTGTGGGTGTGGTGTGTTTTGGGGGGAGGTATGTTTTGTGCAATGTGTGTGTTGTGCGGTATGTGAGTACAGTTAGGTTCAGAAATATTTGGACAGTGACACAATTTTCGCGAGTTGGGCTCTGCATGCCACCACATTGGATTTGAAATTAAACCTCTACAACAGAATTCAAGTGCAGATTGTAACGTTTAATTTGAAGGTTTGAACAAAAATATCTGATAGAAATTGTAGGAATTGTACACATTTCTTTACAAACACTCCACATTTCAGGAGGTCAAAAGTAATTGGACAAATAAACCAAACCCAAACAAAATATTTTTATTTTCAATATTTTGTTGCAAATCCTTTGGAGGCAATCACTGCTTTAAGTGTGGAACCCATGGACATCACCAAACGCTGGGTTTCCTCCTTCTTAATGCTTTGCCAGGCCTTTACAGCCGCAGCCTTCAGGTCTTGCTTGTTTGTGGGTCTTTCCGTCTTAAGTCTGGATTTGAGCAAGTGAAATGCATGCTCAATTGGGTTAAGATCTGGTGATTGACTTGGCCATTGCAGAATGTTCCACTTTTTTGCACTCATGAACTCCTGGGTAGCTTTGGCTGTATGCTTGGGGTCATTGTCCATCTGTACTATGAAGCGCCGTCCGATCAACTTTGCGGCATTTGGCTGAATCTTGGCTAAAAGTATATCCCGGTACACTTCAGAATTCATCCGGCTACTCTTGTCTGCTGTTATGTCATCAATAAACACAAGTGACCCAGTGCCATTGAAAGCCATGCATGCCCATGCCATCACGTTGCCTCCACCATGTTTTACAAAGGATGTGGTGTGCCTTGGATCATGTGCCGTTCCCTTTCTTCTCCAAACTTTTTTCTTCCCATCATTCTGGTACAGGTTGATCTTTGTCTCATCTGTCCATAGAATACTTTTCCAGAACTGAGCTGGCTTCATGAGGTGTTTTTCAGCAAATTTAACTCTGGCCTGTCTATTTTTGGAATTGATGAATGGTTTGCATCTAGATGTAAACCCTTTGTATTTACTTTCATGGAGTCTTCTCTTTACTGTTGACTTAGAGACAGATACACCTACTTCACTGAGAGTGTTCTGGACTTCAGTTGATGTTGTGAACGGGTTCTTCTTCACCAAAGAAAGTATGCGGTGATCATCCACCACTGTTGTCATCCGTGGACGCCCAGGTCTTTTTGAGTTCCCAAGCTCACCAGTCAATTCCTTTTTTCTCAGAATGTACCCGACTGTTGATTTTGCTACTCCAAGCATGTCTGCTATCTCTCTGATGGATTTTTTCTTTTTTTTCAGCCTCAGGATGTTCTGCTTCACCTCAATTGAGAGTTCCTTAGACTGCATGTTGTCTGGTCACAGCAACAGCTTCCAAATGCAAAACCACACACCTGTAATCAACCACAGACCTTTTAACTACTTCATTGATTACAGGTTAACGAGGGAGACGCCTTCAGAGTTAATTGCAGCCCTTAGAGTCCCTTGTCCAATTACTTTTGGTCCCTTGAAAAAGAGGAGGCTATGCATTACAGAGCTATGATTCCTAAACCCTTTCTCCGATTTGGATGTGAAAACTCTCATATTGCAGCTGGGAGTTTGCACTTTCAGCCCATATTATATATATAATTGTATTTCTGAACATGTTTTTGTAAACAGCTAAAATAACAAAACTTGTGTCACTGTCCAAATATTTCTGGACCTAACTGTATATTTATGTATGCCGCGGTGTTTGTGTGTTGGGTGTTGTGTGTGTGCGGCGTTGTCTGTGTGTGTGGGTGTCTGTGTAGGGCGGTGTTTGCGGTTCCCAGTGTGTGTGTGGTGTGTTGTGTGTGTGTGTTGGGGGGAGGTGTGCACCTCCCAACCTGCTCCATCCCCCATGCTGTGCACCCCCCATCGTGCCCCATCCCCCATGCTGCGCACCCCCCATCGTGCTCCATCCCCCATGCTGCCCACCCCCCATCATGCTCCATCCCCTATGCTGCGCATTCCCCATCGTGCTCCATCCCCGATGCTGTGCACCCCCCATCGTGCTCCATCCCCCATGCTGCGCTCTCCCTATCGTGCTCCATCCCCCATGCTGCACACTCCCCATCGTGCTCCATCCTCCATGCTGCGCACTCCCCATCGTGCTCCATCCCCCATGCTGCGCACCCCCCATCGTGCTCCATCTCCCATGCTGCGCACCCTCCATCGTGCTCCATCCCCCATGCTGCGCACCCCCCATCGTGCTCCATCCCCCATGCTGCACACTCCCCATCGTGCTCCATCCCCCATGCTGCGCACTCCCCATCGTGCTACATCCCCTATGCTGCACACCCCCCATCGTGCTCCATCCCCCATGCTGCGCACTCCCCATCGTGCTCCATCCCCCATGCTGCGCACTCCCCATCGTGCTCCATCCTCCATGCTGTGCACTCCCCATCGTGCTCCATCCCCCATGCCGCGCACCCCCCATCGTGCTCCATCTCCCATGCTGCGCACCCCCCATCGTGCTCCATCCCCCATGCTGCGCACCCCCCATCGTGCTCCATCCCCCATGCTGCACACTCCCCATCGTGCTCCACCCCCCATGCTGCGCACTCCCCATCGTGCTACATCCCCCATGCTGCGCACCCCCCATCGTGCTCCATCCCCCATGCTGCGCACCCCCATCGTGCTCCATCCCCCATGCTGCGCACTCCCCATTGGGCTCCATCCCCCATGCTGTGCACTCCCCATTGTGCTCCATCCTCCATGCTGCGCACTCCCCATCGTGCTCCATTCCCCATGTTGCGCACCCCCCATCGTGCTCCATCCCACATTCTGCGCACCCCCCATCATGCTCCATCCCCCATGCTGCGCACTCCCCATCGTGCTACATCCCCCATGCTGCGAACCCCCCATCGTGCTCCATCCCACATGCTGCGCAGCCCCATCGTGCTCCATCCCCCATGCTGCGCACTCCCCATCGTGCTCCATCCCCCATGCTGTGCACTCCCCATTGTGCTCCATCCTCCATGCTGCGCACTCCCCATCGTGCTCCATTCCCCATGTTGCGCACCCCCCATCGTGCTCCATCCCCCATGCTGCGCACTCCCCATCGTGCTACATCCCCCATGCTGCGCACCCCCCATCCTGCTACATCCCCCATGCTGCGCACCCCATAGTGCTCCATCCCCCATGCTATAATAGTTCTCCTATTATACTCAGAGAGGAGTATAATAGGAGGACTATAATAGGAGTAGTAGTCCTGGGGGGGAGAGGAGTATAATGCCAGCTCCCTGCACATGTGTACCGGGAGCCGGTGTACGCTGGTAACTATGATACACATCGGGTAACTAAGGGACCTTAGTTACCCGATGTGTATAATGGTTACCAGCGTTCACCGGCTCCGTCACGATCAGAGCATCGCAAGGTTATGTCTGGCGCTGCTGGGATTGTGACGGAGCCGGTGTACACTGGTAACTATGATACACATCGGGTAACCAAGGGACCTTAGTTACCCGATGTGTATAATGGTTACCAGCGTTCACCGGCTCCGTCACGATCAGAGCATCACAAGGTTATGTCTGGAGCTGCTGGGATCGTGACGGAGCCGGTGTACACTGGTAACTATGATACACATCGGGTAACTAAGGGACCTTAGTTACCCGATGTGTATAATGGTTACCAGCGTTCACCGGCTCCGTCACGATCCCAGCATCGCAAGGGTATGTCTGGCGCTGCTGGGATCGTGATGGAGCCGGTGTACACTGGTAACTATGATACACATCAGGTAAACTAAGGGACCTTAGTTACCCGATGTGTATAATGGTTACCAGCGTTCACTGGCTCCGTCACGATCCCATCAGCGCAAGGTTATGTCTGGCGATGCGTGCGGAGGGCCGGGGCGAGCGGCCAATCCATGCGGAGGGCGGGGCCAGGCCGAGGCGAGCGACCAATCCATGGGGGGCGGAGCCGAGGTGAGGCGAGCGGCCAATCCGTGCGGGGGGGCGGGGCCATGGCAAGCCCAGCGGCCAATCAGCTTTGTGTCACCGTAAGGACACAATTTTGGAGCAAGACAGACAGACAGACAGACAGACAGAATAAGGCAATTATATATATAGGTATGTGCATATATATATATATATGCTGCCCCTCTGTATACTATCCCTCCACACAAGCTGCCACTCTATATATATATATCCTCCCACCAAGACTGCTTCAATGTATATCGCCCACACCCACTACCACCCTGTATACTATCCTCCCCCGCCCCACACACACGCACACACACACATTTCCCTTCTGTATAATATTTTCCTGGTATATATGTCTTCCTCCTGGTATATATGTCCCCATCCTGGTATACATGTTCCACAACTGGGCTCATCCTGGTATATATGTTCCTATTCTGGTTTATTTGTCCCCTTCCTAGCATATATATCCTCTTTGTGCTATATATGTCCTCATCCTGGGCCTCTTCTGGCATGTATATCCCTCTTCTGGGCACATTCTGATATATATGTCCGCATCCTGGTTTCTGTCCCCTTCCTGGTATATATGTCCCCCTCCTAGTATCCATCCTGGGCCCCTTCGGGTATATATATCCCCCTCCTGGGTACATTCTGCTATATATATATATCCCTATCGTGGTATTTGTCTCCTTCCTGGTATATACGGTATGTCCTTCTCTTGATCTAACATCTTTTCTGGTTTAGGAACAGACAAGTGAAATTGATGGGCAATATGGAGGATGCCTGTGCTGCTGATTGTAGCAATTATGGCAAAGATCGGTTTTACGCATAAAATTCTACTGATCTATTCCAGAAAAGACAAATGGCATTTCCCAATGTAGAGCCCTTACAAATTTAGTAAATATTCCCCAAACATCCAAATACGTTTTTACACACAAACATATCTAATCACATGTATCTTTGCACCACCAATAAATGACAAATCTTCTCCGGCAGTGTTGGTATTGGCTCTCCCAGGGATCACATGACACTATAATGTCAGATGATCCCTGAAGCCAATCAGAACTGACCTTTACCTCCTTCAGTGCTCTTGAGTTGTCCGCAGATGGGGAGACTGGAGCAAGCGCTGATTGGACAGTGTAACATAATGCATTGCAATCCTTGGGAGAGCCAGTGCTTACACTGATGTAACAGTGCCGACACCAGTGGAGAGTATAGTAGTTACTATTTTACTAGGGAGGAAAAGGGTTTGAGAAGGGGATGCCGAAGTATTGGACTCCCCCTTTAAACAAAGATAGCCCACGGGCTGTACACCAATACCATCTGTGTGCTGTACGTGTTGTTCACAGGATAATACATTTGTATTGTCAATATTCATCCGTGCTGCTGGGAAAAAAAAAATGCATGTTTTGCATGGACACACGGACCATAAAAAACTGGACAATTCTCTTGTACTGATCAAGGCAATGGATGTATTGCTGAAAGGTGACCGCATGTATGCAAATCACATGCTTGCGGTCATACACCCACCACTGGCACCGGGGAATCCTGACAGCACGCACACTGTGAGCCCTGAGAATTCACAAGTTTGCAGTCACATAAATTGCAGACTTGTACCCCAAGGTCGGACCACACATTTGACCTCTGCAGGTTGTGATCCAGATCAACACAGTTCTGACTCACTATGAGACAATCCCCCCCAACCTCCTCTCATGTATTATACATTGTAATGCCAATCCCATAAAAGTTCACAGCCGCTCCAAGTATAAAGTGCTGAATTGATACCTATGCCTTACACACAAGTGCAACACACAGCACAGTGCAATACTTCAGGCCCAGCACACAGTGTAAGGCCGCTTTCACACATCCGGCTTTTCTTCACTTTGTCGGATCCGGTGCGCTCCCGTACAGTGTATACAGTACAATGGCTGTAACTTCTTGGTCACATGCTGCGGCCACATGACAACATGTGACCGGAGCTTGTCGCGCGGCCATTGTACTGTATACACTGTACAGGAGCGCGACACCGCATCCTTTGCATAAGTTTTTTAAATGCGGCCCGTCCGGTTTTTGCCGCTTGCGGCATGCTACTGAGCATGCACAGTGGCAAAAAACGCATGCGGCAGCCGGATGCGGTTTTTGCTGAATCGCGCCGCATTCGGCATCTATAGGGAATGGGATGCATTGGAAAAAGCGCCGCATCGGCCGGATGCGGCACGATGCGGTTTTTTTTGTCGGAGCAAAAAACGTGCCAGGGAACGTTACATCCGGCCGTCACATCGGCTAAATCTGCCGCATGCGGCAAAAACCGGACGGAACGCGAGCCCATGCGGCACTAATTAAAATCTATGCAGGAAAAACGCAACCGGTAGCAAAAAAAAAACGGTTCAATTTTTCCTGCAAAGTGCCGGATTGTGCCGCATTGCAAAAACCGGAGGTGTTAAAGCAGCCTTAAAGGTACAGTGATACCCAGAGGCCGCTAATGTAGCAGTTTGCAGGGTGGCCCTCAACAGCTGCTTTGAGGAGCAGCTCAGCAGGCATTTGCCCCCTGGGTCAGCCCCACCACCCTCAGCGATCTTCGGCCCCCTGGAGTGCTTACCGGCTTTCCCCATGGGCTGCCGAGTCCTTGCCACCTCTGCACTCTGTGTTGCCTATGAGGTCGTAGAATAATGACCTCATCACATTGAGCCACAGGATGATGCGCCTCCTCCCTTCTTTGCTCTACTGACCCTCCTGCCTCCAGCACACATGGCTAATTTGCATGCGATGCCTGTGAAGCGGCGTTGCCTGCAACTTTAGCGATGTGTTGTAGCTGAAGCGACATCAACAGGCCCCTCTGCTATGGCTGTGACTGGGGCCTGCTGAAGAGGAGGGGGGCCCAGCCAAGGCCTGGGGCTTAAAGTAATTACCCCGGGCTGGGCCTGGCCGGCCCCCCCTCTTCACTGGGCCCCCTACACCAGTCACAGTAGTAATGCCCTGATGGTGGCCCTGATGACAACTAGCTAGCTGGAGCACTGGACACTGACTAGCTAAACAAGGGCGTTGATCAGGCAATTCCCCTAGTAGGAGCTTGCCCTAAATACCCAGTGATTCTCAGCAATAGGCTGGGAGGTCCTTCCTGGAAGTGGTGCGCTGGCCCTTTATGAGAGGGGAAGCAGTGCATGCGCACTCGTAAGGAGCATTCCCATGGATGCTCTGATGTGCGCACAGACTTCAGGAGGTGGGGGAGGAGAAGCCATGGGGAGGAGAGGCAGAGATGCCAGGCAGCGTGTCACTGCAGGAAGGCAAGGCGTGCAGGGACACAGAGTACAGTATACTTTAACAGAATAAAATAAGTGTGTATAAATGCATGATTTTATTTACAGTGCATTACCAATGTTGCGATTTGCCTTTTTAATATCACCTGACCATGGGTTGTGTAGAGTATTGCAACTTACACCTATTAACGTCATTGAAGATGACTTCCAATACCCCACTCAACCATTGAACAGTTGTGGCACTGTTTTTACACATAAAGAGTTATGTTTTTCAAGTTGTTCACAATCCCATTACATCATGAACAAGTAAACAGTGTGTACAAATGAAATTTCCTTAAAAAATACACAACTAAAACAAAATATGATTTAATTCTAACAAAAATTAAATTTCACCATTAACTTCATAAATATTAAAGTCTATAATGTAGTACATAGAAGTAGATATTGCACTGATCAATGGTAAATGTTAAAAGTTAAGAATAACTTTATTTCATTACAAAACAAATTACCGTAGATATTGGCGCTGGGCATGGTAATTTTAGAATGTGATGTAATTTACTCTCTAGGATCATTTGTGTTAAGGATCCGTTTAGTGCCAGCCAATTAGGCAAATGCTCAAGAGATGAAATTGATGTCTTCTAGACCTGGAGTACATATCTCAAAAGGATTAATTACATTGTATGTATCTTTTCCATAAACTATTAGTTTTACTTAACATCATCATCATACCACAGAGACTAATTAAACACTTGGAAATGATTTTTTTCATTATGCAATTATGTAGGCCGCTGTCCTTGAGTTACCTCTGTAAAGTAAAGTAGATTAGTGTTGAGAACTATGTTAAAATGTAGATACATATAGCAAGATAGATAGATGGATGGAGGGATAGACGGATGGGGGATAAATAGATAGATAGATAGATAGATAGATAGATAGATAGATAGATAGATAGATTGGGAATATCCGGTGTTGGTCTGGAGAATACAGGACCCACCAGACAACATTATTCTTGGGGCACACCAACCAGTAATACAAAAATGAAACGGGACAAAGAAGTCTGTAACCAAAAAGGACAGCCCTGTGTACATTGTGATAAAGGATGTGAAGCTAAATATCCGAGATTCCTTTCATTTTTCTTATCACTGATAGGACAACATAGGATTTTGTAGACCATCATGATTACTAGTTGGTTGATAAACTGTTCAATGTGGGATGATGTAGGGTAGCATTTATTTTATGTTATTTTTTCAAATAAAGATTTTTTTTTCTTTTGGAGGTATCTGACAGACACTACTAAATTATTTTTGTCAGGGCATAGTGTTTTGTCACCTCAAAATTGACACCCCCTCACTATTAATTTACTGTTCCATACACAATAACGCCCAGAAACAGACCATCCAATGTGATAGTTTGTGCTTGGGATGATTGTGAGCTATTATTTTTAGATTATCAGTATCACTGCACTGTCCTGCTCCTGCTTCTCGGAGGGAAAAGCCATCCCTCTTACCATGCCGGCCATCCACCGGACTGGTTGACGGCCGGCATGGTGAGAGGGATGGCTTTTCCCTCCGAGAAGCAGGAGCAGGACAGTGCAGTGATACTGGTATGGGCGTTACAATGGGCAAGTTATGGAGCAGGATAGTCAAACGTTCTGGGGTCAAGTACTAGGAGAGTATGTCAAGATTAAGGGGATACGCGGAGTCATAGTCAGGTTACAGTCCAGTGTCAGAATACCTGGAGGTTAGTGGATTAGAGCAGAGGGACACATACTGCTCAATTCTGCATACATGAACAGTTAGAAAACAAAAATAAGACTGGTTCCTTTCACTCTACATAACCAACCAAGATAAAAATTGATGCAGCAAAATGTCAGGATGGGAAGGTCCATGGATATACAGCAGTCATTAGTCATTCCAGAGTTAGCTTGGCACATTGAATGGTCCAATTTTGAGGGTAACATAGCTTTTCTCATTACCACTGTGTTGGGTAGTTAAATAATAGTGTGTGGGAGTAGTGCAACACTGATTGAAACAAAGTTTTAGTGATAGTGGAAAGTTGTCTAATGGTGTAAAAAAATGTTAACAAAATACAATTAATTTATTTAAAAAAAACATTACTGACACCTTCCATCTGTGACCACTTTATGAAAGACATGGATCCCATACCGGTCCAATGTAGTCCATCAAATCCAATGCAGACCAAATTGGAAATCTGTAAAAAGTAAAACCACTACAAAAACATTACAATGAGAAGAATTAAAGAAATCTCTTATATTTACTTTCAAATACTTCGACCTCACACAAAAACTGTAGCACTTAAAAGGTTTAGATCGCAGTATGCAGTTATCAATGTAAGTGCAGGAAGTGAACTCCACTCCTCAGTAGAGATGAGCAAACTTGTTAGAAAAAAGTTCGTCAACTGCAAATTTGGCATGTGCCTTGCCCATTCGATTCATGTTCGGAAGCCAGAGCATTTTTATCATAAATCGGCAATGTTCAGCTTTGTTTGATAACTGTTTGTAGTTGCACTAATGCATTTCTTCTATGTTATTATGAGTTTGGCTAGGATAGTGGTGCTTTATGATGAGCAGGGAAGGGTGTTTGATGAGGGGAGAGTGTGGGGAGAGGTCAAAGGAGCGAGGGACTGTTTTGTTATTATTGACTTGATAGGTGGATGTGTGCCGCCCCCGTGATAGCAGCCTGCCGCTGCTCGGGTCCAGGCCTTCCGGTGGATGGCTCGAGGGTCTCCGGACCTGGGAGATCCCGCGGACACTCCAAGTGAAAAGGGTTTGGGGGTGGTGGATGTAGGACGTTTATGTATGGGCTGGGCCGTACTAGGTTTGTGACGCCACCCACGGTATGTGGTGAGTTTGTACACCACCGCTGCAGTTACGTGGCACCCGGGGAAGATGTTGTGCATCAAGTTGTTAACCCCTCCCTGGGCAGGGATGGTGGCCCCGGGAGCCGTTGGGATTCGCTTGTGCAGGGAGATGGGCGACCGCAGGGTACTGGTGTACTCACTGGTGAAGGAAACACACGAGTCTCTGGTAAACCAAGGTGAGGGTGGTCGGTGCCCGCAGCCGACTGCGTTCTGGTCCCCCACCCGGCTGGTGGTCTCTGTCTTTCTCCTGCACTCTTGTGTGATGGTGGACTGCCTGTGCGTTCAACTTCAGGAGTCCGCTCCCGGCTGGATGTGGCCTAAGGAGCCCTTGCCCGCAGACACTGGCCCGTGGGATCTCTGAGCCCTGGCGGTGGCCTGTTATCCCCTTCGGTGGGCTGTTGCCTTCAATCGATACTTTGGGTGGGACAGAACCTCTAGTCCTGGCCTCAATCAGTTAACTAACCAGTTCCAGTCGCTTCTAGACCTAACTTCAGGGTCTGAGTACCCCCCTGTTTGCTCCGGCTTCCAGGTCGGTTCCCCGGGTCGGTACCGGGAGGCCACTACCCTGTCCCGGTCCACTTCGGTTCCACCAAGCCGTCTTCCTAGCTCTTGCAGACGGAGACCGCCGTCTGCCTCCTAGCCAAAGGCACCAGGGCTCCTACCCTGGTACCTGTCAGTTTACTTCAGGCCTGACACACAGGCCTGACCTCCACTCTCCTTGAACTCTGAAACTGATCTGTCTGTAGACTCTCTGTTTTCCCGCCCCGGGCTGTCTAGACTCCTTGGTGGGCATCTTCCAACTGCATGGTTCCGCCCCCTGGTGTTTCCATCTAGCCCTGAGGGAAGTGACTAGGGTTTTAAGGTCGGCTGATGACACCTGTGAGGAAAAGGTGTAATTCAGGGGCCTATGTGTGATTACCTGGCCCGGCCAGGGCGTCACACTCCCCCTTGGTTAAACACAGACCATCCGCGGGCTGTCTGACCAACACCGTTTTTTTTTATTTAACTGAAAAAGATAAAAGGAGTAAAACATTTACAAGCATAATAACATATTTACATTCATGGAGATTTTGGTTTCTTCCCTTAACGGGAGGCATGCTACTTAAATGTTGCATAACAGTTTTATTAACCGGGACGGGACCATGTCCTTTTCACCTTAGCCCACCCAAACAAACCTAGCCCTGGTGCCACCGCTAAGCACTGGTGCGCACCCCTTTTCCCCAGTCCAGGAAACGGGTTTGGGTCAGGGTGGTGCCCACACGGGCCGGGTAATACGTTCCTTACCCGGCAGTCTCTCTCAGAGGCCCCACGTCCAGGAGACCCCTGACCTGGAGGGTAGTCACCAGTTGCCATGGTGACAGGACCTCGGCCTACTCTGCCGCAGGCCCTTCCGCCAACCAGCCTCTCCGGAGACTGCGGCATAATAAATAGGGTGGTCTATTTAAAACACTCAACTCACTGCCGAGGCAGCTTCCTCTGGCAACTGTCCCACGGTCCACCACAGGGCAGCACGGGTCCCCAATGCCACCATCATTCACGGGTGACACTGTCCATAAAGACCCCATCTTCCACTGCCTGCAGTGCGGGTATGATTGCTCCTCCAAACCGGGCTCTGTAAACGGAACTGTCCTCACTCCAACTCAACTTCTTGTCATCCTCCACCAGGGGCTCTGACCGCAGTGGCGTTCAACAAGTTGGACAAGATTGTCCTTTCCTTCCCCCCCGTGTGCTGGATGGCATCTCCCAGGAACTTAGAGACGTTCAACAAAGGTCAGGAGTCAGTATCACAAGAGCGGGTCTTCTGCTTAAAAACTTTTTAACTGCAAACTTTTAAACTTGTGCGTAACTTATGAGTGCTGCTACCACTGCATAGGACTGTACGGCTCCGTTTTCGGTCGGGACACTGGGCTTCCCATCCAGGTGTAGTACATCCCGGGACTCTGGACCTCCAACGGGAATGGTGGTGGAATCGTGGACGGCACCGCTCCTTCCAGGAGCTGCGCTACACGGGGTTCACTTGTAGCATGCATAGCAGGCCCCATCTCCCAGCTAATCAGGGACGGCACAGGGGTCTGTGTAGCTTTATCCTGGCGCAACACGGCTGCGATGGTCCGCTGTTCACGCGCTCACACCATGGCAACCATCCTCCGGACTTCCGCCTTCCAGTCGAGCACCTGCTGCAGCGTTTGGGCTCTCACCCGGATGCAGAATCTGGATAACTCCTGCTCCAGCCAGGCAGCGGTCCATGCAGGTAGCCGATTCAAGCTCCGTTCCTCCGCATCAAAGGCGACTGCGCCTCTACCACTTCGGAGCCCCGCCACTCCGCCGTCGGGGTTAGGCGCGGACATCTTTCCGCTTCTCCCCCTTGGTCTTTTTCTGGCACTCCTCTCTCAGGCCGGTAAGTTTCGTTTTGCGACTTCCGGCCTTGCTTTCCAGCCGTGTTCCCAGGGGGCGGGGCTTCGGCTTTCGTGCCCTTTTCTCGGTGAAGGAGTCTCTGGGCGGGAATCTTCGCGCCAAAAGATGGTGGCAAGATGACGGTTTCTGGAAATTTTGCAACGGATCACCGCTGACTTCAATACAAGGCGCACTTCCACAAGGTAAGTGGATGGGTAAGTATCCTGTTCGTGACGCTAAGCTTTGGGGTGTGCCGCCCCCGTGCCGGCAGCCTGCCACTGCTTGGGTCCGGTCCTTCCGATGGGTGGCTCGAGGGTCTCCGGACCCAGGGGATCCCGCGGACACTCCGAATGAAAAGGGTTTGGGGGTGGTGGATGTAGGACGTATATGTAGGGGCTGGGCCGTACTAGGTTCATGACGTCACCCACGGTATGTGGTGAGTTTGGACACCACCGCTGCAGTTACGGGGGACCCGGGGGAGATGTTGTGCAGCAAGTTGTTAACCCCTCCATGGGCAGGGATGGTGGCCCCAGGACCTGTTGGGATTCGCTGGTGCAGGGAGATGGGCGACCGCAGGGTACTGGTGTACTCACTTGTGAAGGAAACACACGAGTCTCTGGTAAACCAAGGTGATGGTGGTCGGTGCCCGCAGCCACCTGTGTTCTGGTCCCCCACCCGGCTGGTGGTCTCTGTCTTTCTTCTGCACTTTTGTGTGATGGTGGATTGCCTGTGCTTGCAACTTCAGGAGTCTGCTCCCGGCTGAATGTGGCCTAAGGAGCCCTTGCCCGCAGACACTGGCTCGTGGGATCTCTGAGCCCTGGCGGTGGCCTGTTATCCCCTTCGGTGGGCTGTTGCCTTCAATCGGGACTTTGGGTGGGACAGGGTCTCTAGTCCTGGCCTCAATCAGTTAACTAACCAGTTCCAGTCGCTTCTGGACCTAGCTTCAGGGTCTGAGTACCCCCCTGTGTGTTCCGGTTTCCAGGTCGGTTTCCCGGGTCAGCACCAGCGGGCCACTACCCTGTCCCAGTCCACCACGGTTCCACCGAGTCATCTTCCCGGCTCCTGCAGACGGAGACCGCTGTATGACTTCTAGCCAAAGGCACCAGGGCTCCTACCCTGGTACCTCTCTGTTTACTTCAGGCCTGACACACAGGCCTGACCTCCACTTTCCTTGAACTCTCAAACTGATCTGTCTGTAGACTCTCTGTTTTCCCGCCCCGGGCTGTCTAGACTCCTTGGTGGGCGTCTTCCAACCACCTGGTTCTGCCCCCTGGTGTGTCCATCTAGCCCTGAGGGGGGTGACTAGGCTTTTAAGGTTGGCTGATGTCACCTGTGAGGGAAAGGTGTAATGCAGGGGCCTATCTGTGACTACCTGGCCCGGCCAGGGCGTCACAGATGTTCTGGCAGCCAATCAGAGTGCAGAATCCATCCATAATGTTCAGACACAAGGGCTTATGAAATTGGCTGGCACATGTCACATGTCCCTTATAATAACTCTGTGCTCCTGGAACCATTTGATATTTCAGCACCTAAATCCTGATTACATAATCTGTGATCCTGCCAGTGATTTAAATTTCAGCATCCAAATTCTACTAGCTAAATCTGTGGTCGTGCAGTATCCCCCAAATCAACATTTCAGCATCTAAGTCCTGATAACTAAGGCGGGCTTTGCACGTTGTGACATCGCAAGCCGATGCTGCGATGCCGCATGCGATAGTCCCCGCCCCCGTCGCAGCAGCGATATCTTGTGATTCCTGGCGTAGGGAACATTATCGCTATGCCAGCTTCACATGCACTCACATGTCCTGCGACATCGCTCTGGCCGGCGTCCCGCCTCCTTCCTAAGGGGGCGGGTCATACAACGTCAGAGCGACATCACACGGCAGGCGGCCAATCAAAGCGGAGGGGCGGAGATGAGCAGGATGTAAACATCCCACCCACCTTCTTCCTTCCGTATAGCCGCCGGCGGCAGGTAAGGTGCTGTTCCTCGCTCCTGCGGCTTCATACACAGCGATGTGTGCTGCCGCAGGAACGAGGAACAACATCGTACCTGTCGCGGCAGTGTAAGTTTGAAAAAGTCGGAGCCTACACCGATGATACGATAATGACGCTTTTGCGCTCGTTAATCGTATCATCTAGGATTTACACACTACGATGTCAAAAGTGACGCCGGATGTGCGTCACGTTCGATTTGACCCCACCGACATCGCACGTGCGATGTTGCAATGTGCAAAGCCGCCCTAATTCTGTGGTCCTGCCAGCAATTTAAATTTCAGCATCTAAATTCTGCTAGCTAAATCTGTGGTCCTGCAGCCTGCCCCCAAATCAACATTTCAGCATCTAAATTCTGTTTGCTAATTCTGTAGTCCTTCCACAATTAAAGCATAATAGTATAATGGTGCAGCGTGCATGCATGGGACAGGACCTGGGACAGGGCGTGGCCCAGAATTTCTAACTTAAACATTGATCAGTAACAGGTGGATGAGTGACAGGTGAAGGCCTGATAGTCTCAGACACTGCCAACACACAAGGAAACCCAAAGGTGGAGTCTCCATATTTCAAAAAATTAGGGGCATACACCTGGAAAGGAAGCATCAATTGCCCCCGACTACATATAGTATAATGGTGAAACAAGGATGCATGGGACAGGGCCTGGAACAAAGCCTGGCAAGGCATTTCTAGCTTAAGCATTGACCATTACGAGATGCATAAGAGACAGGTATAGGTCTGGTGCTCTGAGACCACTTCCACTGCAAGTAACACACAACATGGAGACCAGAATAGGAGTCTCTATTTAAAAAAAAAATTGGTTGTCATGACTCAGGAGGAAGCAAAACTGTAGGAGGAAAAGGATAAATAATAGGTGCTTCATATATATAAAAAAAAAGCCAAATTGTAAAAGTAACAGCTGTGGACACATCTTTTGATTGTTGCTCAACCAAGGCACTTGTTAGTAACATTAGCAGTAGAGCAGATCGAATGCGCCAAAAATCGGGACCGGCGGATCACTGAAAGATTTAAAAATAAGTCTGAACCGCTCCGGAATCCAGTGCCCATATAAGTCAATGGGCACCAGAATCCGGAGATTAAAAACATCTGTGGAGGGGATAGGGGGGCAGGAGCGCACGCGGTATAGTCACCGAGGCGGTGTCATGGCGGCACACTCCTTCCGGGTCACGCTTTTACCTTCCGGAGCCGACAATTCAATATTCACTACTTTGCTCTCCCACCAGCGCGGGTAATTGGTTGCAGTTAGACGCGCCCCCACCCTGAGTAGCAGCGTGTCACCTGACTGCTACCAATCACAGGCGGCAGGACGGCCGGTGGGCGGGGAAAGCAGTACAAGTGGCTGCGCGTCAGTATGGTGGTAAAAATAAACAAATAAAACAATTGGCAGCACAGATATAGCCCGCAGCTGCAGCCCCAGCTGTGCTGGGTATCCAGTGTCCAGAGTCACATATGCAAGTCTTTGCCATGGCAGACTTGTCGCGAGTCCCTCGCAAGTGTGACTCCGGTCTAAGAGAAACCACATGCGGATTTTTTTTTTATTTAAATAAATAATTAAAAAAAAACGACGTACGGTCCCCCCCAATTTTCATCCCCAGCCATGATAACACAGTGTTCCAGCCCGCAGCCACCCGGTATTGCCATATCTATTAGATGTGACAATCCCTGTGTGATACTGGCTCTTCCCGGTGGCGTGATGCGGTGCCAATTGGGGTAATGATAGGTTAATAGCAGCGCACAGCTGCTACTAAACCCTAGGTTTGTGATGGCACAGGCATCTGAGATACCCACATCACACACCTGTAAATTACAGTAAATAAACAAGACACAGAGAAAAATCCTTTATTTGGAATAAAATACAAACGCACCCTCCATCACCACTTCATTAACCCCCAACACAACCCATCAGATCCGGTGTAATCCACACGAGGTCCCACACCTCTTCAGCTCTGCTACATCTGAATATCACAGAGAGAGGTCATAGAGAATGACCACTCTCTGTGAGCTCCAGAGAATGAATGAGATGCGCAATGAGCGGTGACGTGACTCATGTCATTTGCGGTCACAGCTGGAGGTTCCCACGGTCCTTCATCTGTGATCGCAGGTAACCTGACCTCAGGTGGAGGTCACTGAGTTCATATACCTGCATCTCCTAGCAGTTTTTTTGGCCAAGAGATGCAAATTTGGTGCTGAAATTTTTACACCATATTCCTGCATCCAATTTACACCTCCTGGCAAAAAACTGCAGTGTTTTGACGCATTTTTTTACCACGTTTTTTGCCTCAATTTTTGTCGCAGTATTTTTTGCCAGGAGGTGCACATTTGGTGCTGAAATCGTCTGCACCAAATTTCAGCACCAAATTTCCACCTGCTGGCAGAAAAAAAATTATTTATTTATTTATTTTCATTTTTGGGCCAAGGGATGCAAATTTGGTGCTGAAATTGTTACACCATATTCCTGCATCCAATCTACACCTCCTGGCAAAAAAACGTGGTGTTTTGACACATTTGTTTGCCACATTTTTTTGCCGCGATGTTTGCCACCGTTGTTCTGACAGGAAGTGCACATTTGGTGCTGAAACACATTCACGCTCTTGTCAGAAGTGTGCAGCTTTGCTGGTGATGCACTGTCAGACTCGTGCGGGTCTGCCAGGCATGAAATCACTCGGCACAGCCTGCCATTCTCTGAGCATGAGCATGCATGTACCTAGAAGTACATGCACGCTCCTGTCAAAAGTGTGGAGCTATGATGCGCTGTCAGACTCGTGCGGGTCTGCCAGGCATGACATCACTCGGCACAGCCTGCCGTTCTCTGAACATGAGTGTGCATGTACCTAGAAACACATGCACACTCCTGTCAGAAGTGTGCAGCTGTGCTGCGATGTCAGACTCCCGGGAGTCCCTCGCAAGTGTGACTTAAGGAAAACTGCATGTGGCATTTTTTTTTTAATTTAAATAAATAATTTAAAAAAAAAAAAACGATGTGCTGTCCCCCCTAATTTTCATCCCCAGCCATAATAATGCCAGCTGGGGACTGGTATTCCCAGCCCGCAGCCGCCTGGTATTGCCGCATCTATTAGATGTGACAATCCTGGTACATTACCAGCCCTTCCCGTTGCCCTGGAGCGGTGGCAATCGGGGTACTGAGAGGTCAATAGCAGCGCACAGCTGCTACTAAACCCTAGGTTGTGATTGCACAGGCATCTATCAGATACCTGCATCACACAAACCTGTAAATAACAGTAAATAAACAAGACACATAAAAATCCTTTATTTGGAATAAAGTACAAAACGCCCCCTACTTCACCACTTTATTACCCCCAACACCCTGCAGCTCCAGCGTAATCCACACGATATCCCACGACGACACATCCTCCTCTGCTAAATGTCTAAGCGAGCAGCCGTAGAGAAGACTGCCAGCTCTGAGTGTAGCCTACTGAGCCGTGATAAGCGATGACAGCAGCAGATACTGCCACAGGCTGAAGGCACATCAGCCTGCATCCAATCGCAGACGAGAGGACGGCCGGTGGGCAGGTAAAACACGGAAAGCTGTGTGTATGCGATTATACAGTACAGGAAGTGGATGCGCGACCCGGAGGCAGTGTGCCGCCATGACAGCGAGTCTCGGTAACTATGAAACTTTCACTTATTTCTTCTTTTCTTTATTTTTACTTTAATTGCCGAATCCGAATCGTGCACCCGGAATCCCGTTTTCGGATCTGGCACCCTGATATAGTTGAAACCGCGTGGATGAGGACTTTTACAGTCCGGATCCGCTCATCCCTAATCAGCAGCAGTAGCAACAGCACATATCAACCGGATATCCAGTAGGCCGCAAGACCTCTGTAGCAATGCAAGTTGATGAGCCACAGGGTGCAACAGTGATTGTGCGTTTGCAGCAGCACATCTAGGATATGATAGTAGCCTAGAAATTGCTGTACAACCAGGTTGAGACCATGAGCCAAGGCACGTGTGTGAGGTTGCCCCAGCGAAGGGCTGCTAGCAGGATGGCACCATTATTGTACATGGCCTTCCCTGGCTTCAGGTTCAGTGGAGACAGCCATTACTGAAATTTGGCCTGGATAGCTGTCCACAACAATGTGTGACATTATTCTCCAGTGCATGTTAATTTCCATGCTGTTTGATTAAGGTGAACCCTGGCTGCACAGTACGAGGGTTGGGGGATTTTCTCTGTACTGTTGGGATGCATGTTACATTAAGGGAGAGGTTGAGGAAGCAGGTGGAGGCCCTAGAGGAGGTGGAGGAGGCAGAAACAGTGCAGGAAGTGGTAGATACAGAGGTTTGTAACGCAAGCCTTGGGGATTTCAAGAATTGTGGAGCAGCCCCTTACCTACCTGCCCCGGCAGTCACCAGAGTCGCCCCGTGCTCAGTCAGTGAGATGAAAGCCCCTGGCCGTGCTTGCATGTTCAGGTGTCAGTAGTCAAATGCAACCTGTCAGACAGAGTTTTTCAAGGAGGGGTGATGTTTGCAACATGCAAGTGCAGCGCAGGCACAGCTTTATTAGAGAAGAAATGACAACTGGTACTGGGGACTATGATGGTCATTAACTTTTGGAAACCGTCTGTATCCAACAGGCAGAAAGGCAGCATTTGTGCATCAAATAAGTGCATCTATAAAAGTAATGATTTACAGGTGCATCTCAATAAATTAGAATATCATCAAAAAGTTAATTTATTTCATTAATTCAATACAAAAAGGGAAACGCATAAATTATATATAGTCATTACACACACGCAGAGATCTATTTCAAGTGTTTATTTCTGTTAATGTTGATCATTATGGCTTACAGCCAATGAAAACCATTCTCACACACCATTCTCCAGCAACAACCATGGTGGAGTAGTTAGATTTATCCTGTCAAATAACTGCTCCTTCAACCCAATTCCATTGTCACCCTCCTTCACCTACCATAGATATTTTCAAAAGGAACCTGAAGACCTACCTCTTCCGACAAGCCTTCAACCTGCACTAACTCTCAGTCCACTATACCACTGCATAACCATCTCTACCCTCACCTACTGTATCCAAACCCATCCCATGTAGACTGTGATCCCCAGTAGTTAGGGTCCTCTCTCCTCCTGTACCAGTCTGTGCCTTGTATTGTTCATGAGTATTGTACTTGTTTTATGATGTATACCCCTTTTTCACATATAAAACGCCATGGAATAAACGCAGTGATAATAATGATAATAATAATAATAATCTACATATATAATCGTCAGTTTCTGTAACGCAATTTCGTCATGCACCGCAGCACAGTTGCGCAGGCGCAGTTTGAACATACCCATTACCACAGCTTTGGGGCACGAATTGCGCCTGCGCAAGTAGTGGAAGCTGCGGCCGGTGTTCCATTGTCTTGGCCGTGACTCATGCTTCCCATAGCGCTTTCTCTCCCTCTCCCTACTATCCCCGTGAGCAGAGCAGAGCCTAGCATGCTACATCAAACGGATCTGCTGCTAATTTATGGATCGGCGCTTTAAACCCGGCACCTGCAGCTAAGCGTGCACTGCTGACCGCTCGGCTGCTTCTGTATGGAAGTTCATCTGCGGGTGGAGCTACCGTGAGACATGCTGAGCTACTGTCCCACAGATGAAGAGACTGGAGGGAGAGGAGCTGCAGCACCAAGGAACGTCACCAGGACCAGCGCTGTACGTGGCCCCACCCCCCCTTCCTGATCTGTATGCCCCCAGCCCCGCCACCAGATCTGTATGCCCCCAGCCCCTCTCACCAGATCTGTATGCCCACCCACCAGATCTGTATGCCTCAGCCCCCCCACCAGATCTGTATGCCCCCAACACACCCCACCAGATTTGTATGCCCCCAGCCCCTCTCACCAGATCTGTATGCCCTAGCCCCCCCACCAGATCTGTATGCCCCCAACCTCCCCCACCACCAGATCGGTATGCCCCAGCCCCCCCCCCCACCAGATCTGTATGCCCCCAGCCCCGCTCACCAGATTTGTATGCCACCAGCCCCACCCCACCAAGCGCAGTGACATACATGTTGCCGCAGCTTCCGGTCACGATACACCGAGCACATACGCACACATAGTGCACATGCATGTATACACTGAACACACACACACCGGGATACTCACCTGTCTGCAGCGATGCGGTCCCCGACACTGAAGTCCTCAGCGCTGCTCCAGCTTCCAGCTCCTCTGTGGACTAAATATTCAGGGAGTACAATGAGCGGCGATCAGGAGCGGGTGACAGCAGAGCTGGAGACATCACCACTGGAGAGGTAAATAAAGGTAAATAAAGACACATGTTTTCTCCGGGGGAGGAGAGACAGAGAGAGAATACACACACATATACACAGATGCCACCTACACACAGCGTACAGCCATATACACACATATATACACAGACGCCAGCTACACACAGTGTACAGCCATATACACACATATAGACGCCACCTACACACAACGTACAGCCATATACACACACATACACAGATGCCCACTCCACACTACGTACAGCCATATACACCCACATATACACAGATGCCACCTACACACAGTTTACAGCCTTATACACATACATATACACAGATGCCACCTACACACAGCATACAGCCATATACACACATATAGACGCCACCTACACACAGCGTACAGCTATATACACACATATAGACGCCACCTACACACAGCGTACAGCCATATACACACACATACACAGATGCCCACTCCACACTACGTACAGCCATATACACCCATATATACACAGATGCCACCTACACACAGTTTACAGCCTTATACACATACATATACACAGATGCCACCTACACACAGCATACAGCCATATACACACATATAGACGCCACCTACACACAGCATACAGCTATATACACACATATATACGCAGACGCCACCTACACACAGCGTACAGCCATATACACACACATACACAGATGCCACCTCCACACTACGTACAGCCATATACACACATATATACACAGATGTCACCTACACACAGCGTAGAACCATATACACACACATATACACACATGCCACGTACACACAGTGTACAGCCATATACACACACATATACAGACGCCACCTACACACAGCGCCCAGTCATTTACACACACGAACACAGATGCAACCTCCACACTACATACAGTCATATACACATACATATACCAGACGCCACCTACACACAGTGTACAGCCATATACACATACATATACACAGACGCCACCTACACACGGCATACAGCCATATACACACATATACACAGATGCCACCTACACACACTGAACAGCCATATACACACATATACAGACGCCACCTACACAGCGCACAGCCATATACACACACATATACACAGGCGCCACCTACACACAGTGTACAGTCATATACACACACATATTCACAGATGCCACCTACACACAGCGTACAGCCATATGCACACATATACACAGACGCCACATACACACAGCGTAGAGCCATATACACACACATATACACAGATGCCACCTACACACAGAGTACAGCCATATACACACACACATATACACAGATGCCACCTACACACAGCGTACAGCCATATACACACATATACACAGACGCCACATACACACAGTGCACTGGCACATACACACACATACACAGATGCCACATACACACAGCGCAGAGCCATATACACACACGTATACAGACGCCACCTACACACAGCGTAGAGACATATATACACACACATATACACAGACGCCACCTACACACAGCGTACAGCCATATACACACACACATATACACAGACGCCACCTACACACAGTGTACAGCCATATACACACATATACACAGAGCCACATACACACAGCGCAGAGTCATACACACACACACGACCTACACACAGCGTACAGCCATATACACACACGTATACACACAGACACCTAAACACAGCATTCAGCCATACATATGTGGCGCCCCTGACCTGGTCAGGCACCACTGAGTACTGCACCCATGCTGGGGACAGTACAATACAGGTAATCCAGAAGGCTGACCGAGGTGTGACTACACAGGCGCATAGTGATCAGGTCTCACACATGTACCTATGAGAGGACCCCTGGGGATCCCAGGAGGGGGAAAAGCCTTCACCTCCACTGGAATAGTGGAGGGGGCCAAAAGCCTCCATCTCCTCTCAAGGGGTGTGGTAAGAGAGCCTGGTTGCTAGGTGGCGTAGGCAAGAACAGGAGAGGAGGAGCAGTGAGCCGGTTCAGTGCAGAGTCCAGGGAGCTCCGAGTGGAGCAGACCCCTACCCCTGGGGCTGTTGCAGTCTGACAGCGTCCGCGCAGTGGCTACCGATGGGGGAGAACGGTCACCTAGGAGTGCTACCCGAAATCCATCTTCAGCTAAAGAGAGAGCACGGAGTGGGAAGTAAGGAGACTGCTAGGGAGTACCAGGCCCAAACGGGCGGCAGATCCCGGAGCGGGGATAGATCCACCTTTCCTTGCTAAACCTGCCGGTGTGGGGCCCTCAAAGCCCACACCACAACACCACAAAAGCCGCAGCCACGTAGCCACAGTTAGGGCCCATAGTTCACAGGAGGCAAGCAGCTGGAGTGATCTGGTCCAGGCGACAAGCAAACGGCAAACGAAGGGGAGAGAGGCTTCAGCAACTTCCCTGGGTGACCCCCATAGGGACTAAAAGTCGGGGTTACCCCAAACCACTAAGGGCTAAGGAAGGCGAGTCGGTAGTCACCATCATAAGTCAGCCTGAAGGATACCTGGTTCCAGCCTGGTTCATCCCAGCTACGCCCGGGTTACTCACCCTGCCATCAACTGTGAGTAAAACCCCTGAAAGACATCCTGCTTGTGTGGAGTTATTCTGCGCCTTGTGGTTCTACACACCTACACAGGGCCCTGGGGCTTGCCTCACTCTGAGGAGGCTACTACACCCTACTGCACCCACCATCAGCCCCAGGCATCCCTTAATCTGCAGTGGCGGTCCCCACTGACCGCAATTCTGAGAGTGGCGTCACGACAAATAGAAGATTTCCTACCTGTGACAGGATCCAGCCGAGTGGAGTCCCTGAAGGTAATGCACCGACACAACACCTGTGGGGCTTCACATCTGGCGTCACGAACAGGATAAGGACTAGACCTGTCCAGACAGGTGACCATGTGCCTGGGCGGTCCGCTTGAAAAATTGGAAGTGCCGCCATATTGCCACCATGAAAAGCGCGCTGAAAAACAACAGCAGCCCGTGCTGGGAGAAGTTACCGCCCACGAAGAGGTGTGGCTACCCAGAGATCCCCTGCAGAGTTCTGACCTCGCTTGTGAAGAGAGCGGAAGCGTCCAGAGACGGCGGAACGGAAAAGAAGCCAGCAGCTTGTTGTTAGAGAAAATGGCGTCTGAATGCAGAGACCCAGAGCCAGGCTCCGCTGCCTGGTGGTGTCGGGAGCTCGCCGAGTTCTGCGATCAACTGGAGGCCAGGGTCGGAAGGTTGATCAGAGAGGGACGTGCGGAGTTCCTGGGAATGACCGCGGCGGTTCAGGCCTATGAAGAGAGAGCCGCGCGCCGAGTGCCAGACCGGGCGGTGACGACTCAGACCCCGATGCTGCCACCGATGGGTGAGTCCAGTGATGCCCCTGCCAGCGCGAGTGCCCCGACCCCTGCTGCCACGTCCGCGGTCCCTGAAGAGGCGTCCGGCGCGGCGACGCTGAAGCAAGCCGCAGCCACGCCAGGTGCAGCCCGCCAAGCTCAGGCCGCCGCAGCGATGCCCTGCTCGGCCCACCAAGACCCGGTCCCTGCAGCGACGCCCAGTCCGGCCCGCAGAGAACCGGCTGCCGCCGCGACCCTAATCCACGCCGCAGGTGTGACGCTGACCCAGGCCGCAGCCCCGTCAGGTGCGGCCCGCCAAGCCCAGATCGCTGCAGCGACGCCCAGCCCAGCCTGCAAAGACCCCATCGCAGCTGCGACGCCGATCCAAGCCTCGACAGCGACGCCGATCCAGGCCGCCGCAGCGATGCCCTGCCCGGCCCGCCAAGATAAGATTGTATCACCATTGACCCCGGCCTGCAAGGCCAGAGCAGACACCGCTCCCCAGTCTAAGGAAGTCCCTGCTAGGAAGTCCCTGGTAGGTGAGGACCCTGCATACTGGCAGCTGAAAGCTGACCTGGAGGCCAAGTTCCCACAGGAGATGGTGGACCGGTACATGCTCCCTCCGCATACCCCCAAGACGACTCCTGCAGCAACCATGCCAAAGAGATCCCCGCCTGGGCCGGCTGAAGAGCACCCATCCCCAGCACTGCCACCACCGGAGTGTTCGGAAGAACTAAGGGGGAGGGGAGGCCAGGAAGCTGAGGAGCTGACTCAGGAGCCACCAGCAGTGGATCCATACCCAGAGCCGGAGATGTTGCCATATTCCCGCTGGGATGAGGAAGACCTAACACCGTCTGCTGAAGAAGATCTACCCAAAAGCCTCACCTGGGAGCTTGTAAGCTGTACCTCGCAGAATCCAGTCCGCAAGACACGGCGCCGTAACAGAACCCAGTCTTTCCCTGCACCGCAGTCCCCAGAGCAAAGAGATGAAATAACGGCCAGAGACCTAGAGGAGAAACGGTTCCTGAGAAGAGCCAAAGCCCAGGTCAGAGGACCCCTTTGTCGAGGAGTAGTGGAAGATTTTAGCCTAAAATCAGGATACGGCTTCATCGTAGCACCTGGTATGAAAGAAGGCATTTTTGTCAACAGAAGAGACGTGAGAGCTCATTTGCCCAGAGGACATCCTGGAAGAAACCTAAGGATGGGAGACACAGTGCAGTTTACCATGCATCAAGGAGAAAGAGGCTGGTATGCGCTAGATGTAACACCATGTCCTAAAGAAAAAGAAACAGACACAGATGAAGAAAGAGGTCAAGAAAGCAACAGGTGCCGCAGCCCTACAGGCCCAAGCCCTGGTGAAGAGGAATCTGCATAAAGTAAAGTACACCAAGTTACTGTTTGACCAGTTTGAAGTTTTGCAACGTTACTGTTTAAGAGATGTGCCCACATAAACTAATGTGAGAAATGAACCTTAAGGCTATGAACTGGCTATAGCCACAAACTCTCGCAGTGTAAATAGTTACACCAGAGGGCACCACCACCACCAGAGTCAGCCTGTTTAGGGGCTTGGCTCGTCTGCAACCAGGGAGCACGTCCGTATATAGGGCCTTGGCTTACCTGCAACCAGAGAGCATGCCTGTTTATGGGGCCTGGCTCTCCACCACAAAGAGGGTACCTGGTCAGCACCAACTGTGGAGGCCGCCTCTACATCCTGCCAGAAGAGGCTGAAGGCGCGGATCCACCAGGCCAGGTATACCCTGAAACCACCAGTCCATGAAAGCCGCCTCTACATCCTGCCAGAAGTGGCTGAAGGCGCGGCCAACGTGAGAGGGTTTTGGGTGGGTTAACGGACTTGTGGGTGGAGGGTGGTGATGTATGGTACCTGGTGGTTTTAAAATGTTTTACCATGTTTTTACTGTTTTATGCATTTTAAAATGTTGTCTTGCAGCCCGAGGACGTGCTGGTGATAACTAAGGGGGAATGTGGCGCCCCTGACCTGGTCAGGCACCACTGAGTACTGCACCCATGCTGGGGACAGTACAATACAGGTAATCCAGAAGGCTGACCGAGGTGTGACTACACAGGCGCATAGTGATCAGGTCTCACACATGTACCTATGAGAGGACCCCTGGGGATCCCAGGAGGGGGAAAAGCCTTCACCTCCACTGGAATAGTGGAGGGGGCCAAAAGCCTCCATCTCCTCTCAAGGGGTGTGGTAAGAGAGCCTGGTTGCTAGGTGGCGTAGGCAAGAACAGGAGAGGAGGAGCAGTGAGCCGGTTCAGTGCAGAGTCCAGGGAGCTCCGAGTGGAGCAGACCCCTACCCCTGGGGCTGTTGCAGTCTGACAGCGTCCGCGCAGTGGCTACCGACGGGGGAGAACGGTCACCTAGGAGTGCTACCCGAAATCCATCTTCAGCTAAAGAGAGAGCACGGAGTGGGAAGTAAGGAGACTGCTAGGGAGTACCAGGCCCAAACGGGCGGCAGATCCCGGAGCGGGGATAGATCCACCTTTCCTTGCTAAACCTGCCGGTGTGGGGCCCTCAAAGCCCACACCACAACACCACAAAAGCCGCAGCCACGTAGCCACAGTTAGGGCCCATAGTTCACAGGAGGCAAGCAGCTGGAGTGATCTGGTCCAGGCGACAAGCAAACGGCAAACGAAGGGGAGAGAGGCTTCAGCAACTTCCCTGGGTGACCCCCATAGGGACTAAAAGTCGGGGTTACCCCAAACCACTAAGGGCTAAGGAAGGCGAGTCGGTAGTCACCATCATAAGTCAGCCTGAAGGATACCTGGTTCCAGCCTGGTTCATCCCAGCTACGCCCGGGTTACTCACCCTGCCATCAACTGTGAGTAAAACCCCTGAAAGACATCCTGCTTGTGTGGAGTTATTCTGCGCCTTGTGGTTCTACACACCTACACAGGGCCCTGGGGCTTGCCTCACTCTCAGGAGGCTACTACACCCTACTGCACCCACCATCAGCCCCAGGCATCCCTTAATCTGCAGTGGCGGTCCCCACTGACCGCAATTCTGAGAGTGGCGTCACGACAAATAGAAGATTTCCTACCTGTGACAGGATCCAGCCGAGTGGAGTCCCTGAAGGTAATGCACCGACACAACACCTGTGGGGCTTCACACATACACATACACAGACGCCAATTACACATAACACACAGCATCGGGGGAAATCCAAAGTGGACCGGGACAGGGTTAGAGCCTGCCGGTACCGACAGCGGAGATCCGGTCCTGAAACCATGCACAGGCGGGGTACCTGGATCCTAGTTAGAAGACCGTTGCAAGCCCCTTCCCTAATTCACCAGGCCAGGAGTAAGATTCCAGACATTGCTCCAGAAGTGTTAGCCCAGATAGAGTGAAATGGCAGCCCACCGCGGGGGGATAGGGTATCCGCAAATACCCTCTGAGATCCCAAGGGTCAGTTTTCGCGGACACATCTCCCAACCAGAACATACCGGGAGCGGACTTCCCCGTTCCATACGGAGTTGTCCAGAAGTGAGGAAAATTACAGAGTGCTGGAGGAAGGGACATCGGTACACCAACCGGGTATGGGACCCGAGTACACCCGGTCACGGCAGCCGGCCACTGACACCTTGGTTTACCAACAGACTTGTGTGCAATTATTCAACAGTGAGTGCACCAACATCCCCCGGTCCGGCCCAGCGCGCCACCTCCGGCCTACATCACTCCCCGTGTCCTGGACACTGAGTCCCGGGGCATCCACCCCTACCCACGGGGGGGTTAAACAACCAGCTGCCACTCCATCGCCTCCGGGTGCCTCCCAACAGCAGCAGTGGTACTCCATGTTACCACACACCGTGGGTGGCGTCACGAAGTATCTACAGCAATCCCCATATATATATATGTCCCTTTTTATTTGAGTGTCCGCGCAACCCTCGGGTCCGGAAACCCCTTGAGCCACTGCGGATCCGGATCCGAGCAGCCCGACTGCTGACGTGGGGGCGGCACACCCTCTCCTGCTATGTTCTGCACCGTCCCTTATATATTTGATTCTCTTGTTATTTTTGCTATTTATGGCACCCTCTCTTTATTTTATAGCATTTTCTCTTGTTAGATAAAAAATGACATGACTGCTAATGGAACCTGGTAAGGATTATTTTCTAATAGAGAAGCTGATGGACTGGTCTTTTGGTCAGATGCTGCTTCATCAGCAGTCATTTTATATGTAACAAGAGAGGATTATATAATACAGAGAGGGCACTGTAAATAACAAAAATAATGAAATACGCTATATACGAGAAGATGCTATAAACAACAAGAGATGACACTATATAATAAGGGACAGTGCCATACCTAACTAGCGAGGATGCTAATAAGGGACAGTGTTATAAATAATAAGAGGGCAAACTATGTAATTAAGGATGACACTTTAGATAGTGAGTAAACTAAATACTAATGCACAGTGCTATACATAATAAGGCTAAATTCCTGCATCCATGTGAAGTGTCATTATTAGAGTTAAGCGCGGTTCGCGGTTCGAGGTTCTCCAGTTCGCGGTTCGAGTGATTTTTGGGGGTGTTCTAGATAGAACTAGAACTCGAGCTTTTTGCTAAAGCTCGATAGTTCTAGATACGTTCGAGAACGGTTCTAGCAGCAAAAAGCAGGGCTTTTTACAGCTACAGTGTGCAGGAGCCATCGCTGGCAGCCTGCCAGAAGCTGGTAACCAAGATAAACATCGGGTATCCAAGCAAAGCGCTTTGGTTAGTAACCCGATGTTTATCCTAGTTACGTGCAGGAAGCCCACACTTCCCCGCTCAGCTCACTCCACCCCCTCCTGTACGCGGCATGTACACATACATACACACACACACACACACACACACACGTCCCCAGCCATGCAGTCCACGACACTGACGTCCTCCTGTCACTCTGCACACATGGTCCCGCTCGGCTTACCTGTGGTGATGAAGCCCCGACCTCAGCGCTGTCACTGTCCTCCATGGCCGCCGCTTGTCACATCACCTTCTCTCGCTTCCGACCCGAGACTGACTAGCGGTGACGTCACCGGCCTCTCGCGATACTTGGCTGTGAAGGTGGCGGTCATTGAACTCAGTGACAGGTGCTGTCGGCAGTGCAGGAGATCAGCACAGGTAATGTGCTGACAGCAGCACTTGTCATGCCCTGCAGTGACCTGGGCTGACCCATTGATGTTAGCTCAGGTCACTGCACTGCTCTCCCAGCCAATGGGGAACATCCTGCTCTTCATTGACTGGGACAGTGTGGATCGTCATGGCAACCCCTTGGATTACACCAGACCTGGATTTGTTTTTCTTTCTAATAAATTGGTTAAAGAGGGAATGTATTGGGGAGTGTTTTTTCCAATAAAAATGTGTTTGTCGTCTATTTTTTTTTATTACTGACTGGGTTGGTGATGTCGGGTATCTGATAGACGCCTGACCTCACCAACTCCAGGGCTTGATGCCAGGTGACATTACACATCTGGAATTAACCCCACATATTACCCTGTTTGCCACCGCACCAGGGCGCGGGATGAGCTGGGGCGAAGCACCAGGATTGGCACATCTAATGGATGCGCCACTTCTGGGGCGGCTGCGGCCTGCTATTTTTAGGCTGGGGAGAGTCCAATAACCATAGACCTCCCTAGTCTGAGAATATCAGACCACAGCTGTCTGCTTTACCTTGGCTGGTGATCCAATTTTGGGGGGACCCCTACGTGTTTTTTTTTTAATTATTTATTTAATTTAAAATAACAGCGTGGGGTGCCCTCAGTTTTGGATTACCAGCCAAGGTGAGGTTGCCAGCTGTGGTCTGCAGGCTGCAGACGTCTGCTTTACCCTAGCTGGCTACAAAAATAGGGGGAACCCTACGTCATTTTTTTTTTTTCATTTTTTTGGCTAAATACAAAGCTAAGCACCCCTTAGTGCCACATGAAAGGCACCAAAGGGTGCAAAATTACAAAATGCAGGAGAGTGGGACATTATGTGTCTTTCTGCCATTATAATGACAGAAAAGACTGATATGAAGTGCACAAGCACAAGAAAATCACCAGAGCGCTCTACGCTGTGAAAAGCAGTAGAAAATGGCACTGGAGTGAACATGTGACCGCCTCATGTAGGATGAAGCTATGGATCCTGGGTAAATTTATGCATTTACCCTCCTTCAGTTTTTTTGCAGTACACAAAAAAACCGGAAGGCACACGGATGACAAACAGATGACATACGGACCGTCTGCGGAACGGAAACGGATGCCACACGGATGCACCCGTGAAAAAAAACGGACTGTTTTTTGCAGACCGCAAAAATGGATTGGTCGTGTTAATGTAGCCTTATTTTGATCTGCCGTTTATAAACAGCAGGCAGAAATAAGTGAATAACGCCCCCCGACGTCAGAAAATCTCCGGGGTTTCAGGGCTAGCTGAGACCCTGGAGATCATGATTCAGGACGGTTTTTCCGATCCCCGCTCACGTGATCACAGGTATACTCCGTACACCGATGATCACGTTACAGTAAATGACAGAGCCGGTAAAAAATTATTTATCTCCCGTCTGGCATGAACAAACATGATAAATCTCCTCCCCGGTCCCCTCCGGTCCCCCGGTGTCACCAAAGTGCCCCCCCCCGATGCCCTCCCAGAAATCCAAGATGGCCGCGTGCACAGCAGCGCACCGGCCGCATTCACCCTACTCCTCTGATTTCTGTCGCATGTGCCATGACACATGCGACAGAAAACTCCTCCCCAAGCCCTGCCAGGTCACCCCCTATAACCCCACCGGTGTTCCCCGGTGTCCCACGGTACCTGTGCAGCGTTGATCCCCCCACGGCCTTCTCCTTCACAATAGACGCTGCCGCATGCACAGAGCGTCTGTCAGCTCAGCTTCCTGTGTTCAGACACAGTGAGTGGTGGTTATGCATCTGTAAGCTAAATGGGCGGCACGGTGGCTCAGTGGTTAGCACTGCAGTCTTGCAGCGCTGAGGTCCTGGGTTCAATTCTCACCAAGGACACCATCTGCAAGGAGTTTGTATGTTCTCCCCGTGTTTGTGTGGGTTTCCTCTGGGTACTCCGGTTTCCTCCCACACTCCAAAGACGTACAACGCTATGGAATTAATAAAGCTATATAAATGAATAAATTATTATTATTACTGCAATGCCCTGCTCATGAGGTAAGGAACATAATTGATCAGGAGAGCTATATACTACATTTCCAAATGGAGGGATTTGCTTTTATAGTTTCCCTGCTGAACGACTACCAAACATGAGAGTCCGTTATACGCCACAAGAAAACACATCTAAATAGCGAGCTCTGTTGTTAAGTATTCATTCAGCTGGATAACTGGACTTAAAGGGGTATTCCATCTCCAAGATCCTATCCCCAATATATAGTAGGTGGAATAGCAATAATATCAACAAATACCAATATTTGGAAATGTAGAATAGTTCTCCTGATTAGGCATGCCCTTACCTCATGAGCAGGGCATTGCAGCTTTGGTAGCAACCATTACGACATGGACTCTGCTGCTGTGGACCCGGGGAGAGTGAGTGCAGATTCATTGCACCCACACTCCTCACATGAAGGGTCCGCACTCCTAGAAAATGGGGGATACGTTCCCTGAGTGTCTCCCCCCATATTCTAGATGGTCCAGAGTCTTCGTGGGACCCCTTTATTTTTTTTCTTACAATAAATTGGTGAAAGAGGAAATGTTTTGGGGACTGTTTTTTCAAATAAATTTCTTTTGTCGATTTTTTTTTGTTAGTACTGACAGTTTATGATGTTGGGTATCTAATAGACGCCATGACATCACAAACTGCTGGGCTTGATCTCAGGTGACTTTACAGCTAGTATCAACCCGATTTATTACCCCGTTTGCCACTGCACCAGGGCACGGGATGAGCTGGGGTGAAGCGCCAGGATTGGCGCATCTAGTGGATGCGTCACTTCTGGGGCGCCTGCGGCCTATTTTTAGGCTGTGAAGGGCCAATAACTATGGATCTTCCCACCCTGAGAATACCAGACCACAGTTGTCCGCTTTACCTTGGCTGGTGATCCAATTTGGGGGGGACCCTACTTTTTTTTGTAATTATTATTATTATTTATAAAATAATTATAAAAAAAGAGCCTGGGGTGTCCTCCACATTGGATCACCAACCACGGTAAAGCTGCCAGCTGTGGTTTTCAGGCTACAGCCATCTGCTTTACCATAGCTGGCTATCAAAAATGGGGGGACCCCATGTCATTTTTTTTTTTAAACTATTTTTTTAAATAAAAAAAATTAATGGGTCTCCCTGTATTTTGATTGCCAGCCAAGGTAAGGCCAGGCAGATGGGGCTGGCAACCCGTAGCTATCTGCTTTATCTGCGCTGAGAATCAAAAATACCGCAAAGCGCTACGTCATTTTTTTTAATGATTTATATTTACAGTACTGTGATGTCAGGCAATCAAAATATAGGGAAGCCCATTTTTTTTTTAGTTATTTAAATAAATAATTAAAAAAAAATATATGGGCTCCCGCTGCATTTTTTGTATTGCTAGCTAAGGGTAATCCAAGCAGCTACTGGCTGCTAACCCCCACTGCTTGGTGTTACCTTCACTGGCAATGGAAAATCCAGGGAAGCATTTTTTATTTTTTTTTGCCAAAAAACTAAAAAAAATGACGTGAGTTTTGCCATATTTTTGTATGCTAGCCAGGTACAGCAGGCAGGTATGGTTGCCCCCAACCCCCAGCTGTCTATTTGTATCAGGCTGGGAACTAAAAATATAGGGAAGCCCTTTTTTTAATTATTTCATGAATTTCATGAAATAATTAAAAAAAAAAACGACGTTTTGTGTCCAGTCAGGTACAACTAGGCAGCTGGGGATTGGAATCTGCAGCACAGGTTAGCCCGAGCTTTCTTGGCCCCTCTGCTGCGAATTGCTGTCCGCAGCCGCCCCAGAAAATGGCGCTTTCATAGAAGCGCCATCATCTGGCCCTGTATCCAACTCTTCCAGCAGCCCTGAAGCCGGGTGGCTTGCTGGGTAATAATGAATTAATACTAGCTTTGTTTTACTAGCTAGTATTAAGCCAGAGATTCCTAATGTCAGGCACGTTTGACCCGGCCATTAGGAATCTCCAATAAAGGGTTAAAAAAAAAGACACAACACAGAGAAAAAATACTTTAATAGAAATAAATACACAGACACACTTAGAGATTCCATGTTTATTACCCCTAGAATGCATATTGGGGGCTTTTTAGGCCCCCATGCTTACATTTTGGCTCTTATCTGTAAAATTACTTTAGTTAGAATTTTGAAACTCCAGGTATTCCTCAAGTATGTCGTTGTTGATTATATCCAGTTCATATAATTTTTTTCATAGGCATTATGGTGTAACAATGCTTGTTTGGTGAAAACTACATCTGTACGAATTGGGGGACTTTTAGGCCCCCGCTGTTTTTATCATGTTCTCAGAAGTGTTTGTATCTCAAGATACTTTATTTGTACTCAGTAATGCTGGTGGAGGGGCCAGGGTGTGGATAATAACATTTGAGGATGTCATGTGATTTTTGGAGGGAGTGATAAGGCCATGACATCACCTCAGGTCCTCTGAACACAGTAATGAGCTGTGTATAGAGTACTGAGGACAGTATACACTGTGAGCTAAATGCTGAAGGACCTGTGATAAGATAAGCTGTTGAGAGGAAATCTGATTCATTTTCAGTTTCTGTTTCTAAGAAGCTCGCAAAGGCTAGAGCTTGTGAGCCACAAAAATCCAGAGAATTGTATACCACCTAAAAGTATAAAAGGTGAGAGCTGCTGAGAGTGAGAGGAAGAAGGGGGGATATTACACTTACAGTGTGTCACAAACAAGCAAAGAGTGGACAACTGTGATTGTGTTCATTGTTTTTTCTTTTAGTTTGCTAACATCTAGTCAGCAATGGCACAGTCTTCCTCCAAATGTCTGACTGACCAAGAGATTGAAGCGATTATGTTTCAAAGCGATGATGAAAGTGAACTATCTTTGTCTGATGAAGAATATCTGCCACCAGCTAATCAAACATCCTCATCCAGTGATTCTTCTGATGATGAAGAAGTGAATCTAGTGGATACTCAAGAAGTGATAAGTAGAACATAGTGATGAGCGAGTACTAAAAAGCTCGGGTGCTCGAAGCTCGGGCCGAGCCTCCCAAGATACTCGTGTACTCGGCCCGAGCACCGAGCCCAATGTTATCCTTTGGGAGACCCGAGTATTTTTGTGAAATGACCCCCCGGCAGCATGTAGAAACCCTAAAAATGTCACAAAAGTCTCAGAAGAGTGCTCAAATGACATGGCATCAGCATGGGGAAGACCCCTTGAAGCATTTATCACTCAAAAGTCACAGATGTGAAAAATTTTGTCCGAGTTTTACGCCATTTTTACGGACTCACCAGAAAACCTTCCAAAATGACACCAAAATGAATTTTCATGGTGGAAATGTTAAGGGCACATACCCAATAGTGAGATAGAGCTGGTGTATGTTACTTTTTGAGATTAATACATGAAAGATTTTACATGAAAACCTTGTGTGGCAGTCCGATGTCCAAAACGCACGTTTTGTGCTTTTTACTAGCGATGTCGGTCATTTTTTTTTTTTTATTCTATCTCCCTCAGTCCGTCGGTCTGTCTCTCTCTGTCTTGTCTGTCCCCCTCTCACAGTCTGTCGGTCAGTTCCCCCCCCTCTCTCTTACTTACCGTTCCCCGATCACTGCCGCGGCGCTGCACAGCTGTTCAAACTCCGGTGGCTTTTCCTCTTTTGAAAAAGCCGGCCGCTCATTAAACAATCTCCTATTCCCTGCTTTCCTGCTTTTCGGCGCCTATGATTGGTTGCAGTGAGACACGCTCCCACACTGAGTGACAGCTGTCTCACTGCAACCAATCACAGCAGCCGGTGTGTGTATACTGATTAATCATGGAAGGAATCTCGGGGAGACGCCTGACATGATTAATCTAGGATTTAGTGGCAGCTATGGGCTACCATTAACTCCTTATTACCCCGATTTGCCAACGCACTAGGGTAAATCGGGAAGAGCCGGGTACAGCCCCAGAACTGTCGCATATAATGTATGCGGCAATTCTGGGCAGCTGCTGACTGATATTGTTAGGGTGGGGGGCTCCCCATAACGTGGAGCTCCCCATCCTGAGAATACCAGCCTTCAGCTGTATGGCTTTATCTGGCTGGTATTAAAATTGTGGGAACCGCACGCCGTTTTTTTTAATTATTTATTTATTTATTTTACTGCACAGTATAGACCCGCCCACCGGCTGCTGTGATTGGGTGCAGTGTGACACCTGTCACTCAGCGTGGGGGCGTGTCTCACTGCAACCAATCATAGGCGCCTGTGGGCGTGGAAAGCAGGGAATATGAGATGGCTGTGTACAGAGCACAGCGCGCCGGCCGGTATAAAGGCTCGGTCACGCTGTGCAGGCCGGCCAATCACTGCAATTCCACAACTAACAGGGCTGTGGCATTGCAGTGGTCTGCCAGCCAATCCCTGCATGAGGGCTGGCTCTCAAAAGAGCGCCAACATGCAGGGATGAAGACCACGAGTAAAGCACGAGTATTGCAAAATTACTCGGTACCCGCCGAGTAGCCCGAGTACAGTGATACTCGTGCGAGTACCGAGTAGTAACAAGCATACTCGCTCATCACTAGTAGAACATCCAAAACGAATGTTTTTTGGGACAGTAATCCTACATTAGTCGGACGTACTCCAACACACAATATTGTGAGACAGGCTCAATGAGCTGTGGGAAGTCCCAGTTACTTTACCCCTAAAGATGTATTCTGTACTTATTTTTCTGACAATATTGCAGAAGAGGTCCTATTATGTTCAAACCTAGAAGGAAGAAGTATCGCTTCTGCAAAAAATAAGTCCTGGAAAAATATCTCAAAAGAGGAACTTTATGCATATATTGGACTTTTACTGCTGGCAGGGAGTCAAAAATCGTATGATGTCCCAATACGAGAATTATTTCTGGACCCACTTTCTGATCCACACTATAAGGCGACAATGTCAGTGGGCAGATATGAGGAAATTAGAAGAATCATTCGCTTTGATGATAAGCGAACTCGTGCAGTGAGGTTTGAAACAGACAAATTAGCCCCTATCAGTTATATCTGGAACATATTTATCAAAAATTGCACAAAACTTTACAATCCTAAAACTAATGTTACTGTAGATGAGCAACTTGTACCGTTCAGAGGACGCTACAAATTCATACAATACATGCCCAGGAAGCCAGCCAAGTACAGAATAAAAATCTTCTGGATGTGTGATTTTGCAAATTATTATGGCATAAATGGCGTAATCTACTGTGGCAAAGAGGTTGGTGCACCAATACAGAAGGATCTGGGGTCTGAAATAGTCAAAACTCTTGCTGTTACAATATTCAATTCAGTTAGAAACATCACCATGGACAATTATTTCACTAATGTTGAACTAGGCAATTTTCTGCTTGCAAAAGCTATTACACTTGTTGGTACTATAAAGCAAAACAGACGAGAAATTCCAGCAGCACTCAAACACAATCGTCAGCGAGCACTTTATGAGAGTGTCTTTGGATTCAATAACAAAGCGACTTTGGTATCTTACAAGGCGAAGAAGGAGAAATCTGTAATTATACTCAGTACCATGCATCACGATTGCAGTGTTGTCAGCAATAACCAAAAATTTAAACCAGAAATCATCCTGCATTACAATGCAACAAAAGGAGGTGTAGATAAAATGGATGAGATGGTGGGAGAATATTCGTGTAAGAGGCAAACAAAACGATGGCCTGTAGTACTATTTTCAAATATGCTTGATGTAGCAGCCCTAAATTCATTCATTATTTATACAGAAACTCATCCGGAATTTCATACACAGAGAAAGGACAGGAGACACATAATCTTGAAGGACCTTTGTCATGAACTTGTAATGCCTCACATGATAGAGCGAAGCGACTTGAAATGCTTGCCAAAGCAAACTAAAGAAGCAATGAAATGGTGTGGCGTACAGTTTCAGATTATTCCAGAGCCAGGAGAAAGAAAACGAAAGCGTTGTTTCATGTGTCCAAATAACATAGAGAGGAAAACTGAGCAATATTGTTCCACTTGTAAGGAAACTGTTTGCAAAGAACACTCTTCTGAAAAAATAACATGTCAGAATTGTTTGGAAGACTAATATAATAGAAAAGAAAGTTAGAATAAAAATGTAGCTGCAGCTAGTTTGCTATAGATTTCTATGCGTTTTTGTGTGTTTTCATGTCTTTGCGTGAAATTTGGGAAAGAAAAAGATTTTTTGGTGTTTTCTGTGAAAAATTATAATTAAAAGTTTGTCCACTATTCATATTTTATTGATCAATTTTGAATATAAACTTGTGAAAGTTACTAAGTGTGTTTATCTACATTATGTGCATGGGGGCCTAAAAGGCCCCCAATACGTTAATATGTATATTTTTAACGTCATGCGTTCTAGGGTTACTCCCTGTCAGCCCTCCACGATCCATGGTCTTCTGTCTTCTTTCTCCTTCAACCCATGCAGCTCTGCCACATCAGACAGCACAGCATGGGAGGGAGAACGCTGCTGCTCCGTGCAGTCTAATCACTCAGTGAGAGTGAACACAGGCTGCGGGCTGTAAGCGGTGACGTCACCGCTGACAGGTGGGTTACCATAGCAACGGTGCTCCGATCACGTGATTCCCGGTGCCGCTATTTACCGGCTGTGACCGCTAGTCCCTGCATGTGGGCTGACTCTGTAAAGAGTACACACATGCAGGAACGGTGAATCGACCATGCGCCAGAGCATGTCGCCGGTACACGGAGATGCTTGAAAGATCACCGTGTACCGGAGAGATGCACTGACAGGACCTAGCAATGACATCTAGCCATGTGACCAGTCTGTAGCCTGAGATAATAGAGACGTGACTGGTCACATGCTATTTTGACGTCACGATAGGTCCTATCATCAATGCCGGTTACCGAGAGGATGCAGTGATTATCGGAAGGAAAAGCGGCGAGAGACAGAGTGCAGGACGCGTCGCGGGGACCTTTAAGTGTTATGGCAATGTTTATTAACTGTATGTGTACATATATAATGTGTTTTTATGTGTTTGTCTCCCATTGTTTTCAATGGGGTTTGAGTGGTTAGTCAAACATTCATCGAACAGGGCCTCCTTTCGACGAACCGAACTGAACACGAATGCCAGGGGGGTGGCTCATCTCTACTTGTCACTGATCACCGCAGCCCTGAAAATAGCAATCTCACATATATTGTATACATACATTTGCTTCCTGAATAAAAAATACCCAACACTGCGCCCCTGAATATAAATATGTACCAGACTATATATTATACAATTAGCCACCCACCATTCACAATGTAAAGTGCTCAATAAGCCAGCATTGTAGCCCCCATTAACTATAATTCTTGCTGCCCAATAAATTTAAACTAATCAGTCTCTGTGACTTTCACAAGAACTAATTTTAAAGCTATGAGCACACATTGCAATTTTGTAGCAGAAAATATGCAGTGTTTTACATAATGGGTGTTTTACACAGTGTTCTTCCTGGCAACACATCAAGATTTGCAGCAATTTTATGCTGCAAATCCTGAACATATACACATACTTTAGTTTCTTTGACTCCCACCACAATTTATCATAAGTCCCTAATAGCTTCATAATGAATGGTTGGGTGGGGGGACACAACCAGGGCCATATAATGAATTGTGGGGTGGGGAGGATGATATAAGGGCCATATAATGAATTGTGGGGGTACAATGCAAGCCATATAATGAATTGTTGGGCAGGGAGGATGCTATGAGGCCTATATAATGAGTTTTAGTGTGGATAGGCGGTTATCAAGGCCATATTATGAATTGTGGGGTGTGTGGGGGGAATACTATGAGAGCCATATAATGATGCAGTCTGACAGCGTCCGCGCAGTGGCTACCGATGGGGGAGAACGGTCACCTAGGAGTGCTACCCGAAATCCATCTTCAGCTAAAGAGAGAGCACGGAGTGGGAAGTAAGGAGACTGCTAGGGAGTACCAGGCCCAAACGGGCGGCAGATCCCGGAGCGGGGATAGATCCACCTTTCCTTGCTAAACCTGCCGGTGTGGGGCCCTCAAAGCCCACACCACAACACCACAAAAGCCGCAGCCACGTAGCCACAGTTAGGGCCCATAGTTCACAGGAGGCAAGCAGCTGGAGTGATCTGGTCCAGGCGACAAGCAAACGGCAAACGAAGGGGAGAGAGGCTTCAGCAACTTCCCTGGGTGACCCCCATAGGGACTAAAAGTCGGGGTTACCCCAAACCACTAAGGGCTAAGGAAGGCGAGTCGGTAGTCACCATCATAAGTCAGCCTGAAGGATACCTGGTTCCAGCCTGGTTCATCCCAGCTACGCCCGGGTTACTCACCCTGCCATCAACTGTGAGTAAAACCCCTGAAAGACATCCTGCTTGTGTGGAGTTATTCTGCGCCTTGTGGTTCTACACACCTACACAGGGCCCTGGGGCTTGCCTCACTCTGAGGAGGCTACTACACCCTACTGCACCCACCATCAGCCCCAGGCATCCCTTAATCTGCAGTGGCGGTCCCCACTGACCGCAATTCTGAGAGTGGCGTCACGACAAATAGAAGATTTCCTACCTGTGACAGGATCCAGCCGAGTGGAGTCCCTGAAGGTAATGCACCGACACAACACCTGTGGGGCTTCACATCTGGCGTCACGAACAGGATAAGGACTAGACCTGTCCAGACAGGTGACCATGTGCCTGGGCGGTCCGCTTGAAAAATTGGAAGTGCCGCCATATTGCCACCATGAAAAGCGCGCTGAAAAACAACAGCAGCCCGTGCTGGGAGAAGTTACCGCCCACGAAGAGGTGTGGCTACCCAGAGATCCCCTGCAGAGTTCTGACCTCGCTTGTGAAGAGAGCGGAAGCGTCCAGAGACGGCGGAACGGAAAAGAAGCCAGCAGCTTGTTGTTAGAGAAAATGGCGTCTGAATGCAGAGACCCAGAGCCAGGCTCCGCTGCCTGGTGGTGTCGGGAGCTCGCCGAGTTCTGCGATCAACTGGAGGCCAGGGTCGGAAGGTTGATCAGAGAGGGACGTGCGGAGTTCCTGGGAATGACCGCGGCGGTTCAGGCCTATGAAGAGAGAGCCGCGCGCCGAGTGCCAGACCGGGCGGTGACGACTCAGACCCCGATGCTGCCACCGATGGGTGAGTCCAGTGATGCCCCTGCCAGCGCGAGTGCCCCGACCCCTGCTGCCACGTCCGCGGTCCCTGAAGAGGCGTCCGGCGCGGCGACGCTGAAGCAAGCCGCAGCCACGCCAGGTGCAGCCCGCCAAGCTCAGGCCGCCGCAGCGATGCCCTGCTCGGCCCACCAAGACCCGGTCCCTGCAGCGACGCCCAGTCCGGCCCGCAGAGAACCGGCTGCCGCCGCGACCCTAATCCACGCCGCAGGTGTGACGCTGACCCAGGCCGCAGCCCCGTCAGGTGCGGCCCGCCAAGCCCAGATCGCTGCAGCGACGCCCAGCCCAGCCTGCAAAGACCCCATCGCAGCTGCGACGCCGATCCAAGCCTCGACAGCGACGCCGATCCAGGCCGCCGCAGCGATGCCCTGCCCGGCCCGCCAAGATAAGATTGTATCACCATTGACCCCGGCCTGCAAGGCCAGAGCAGACACCGCTCCCCAGTCTAAGGAAGTCCCTGCTAGGAAGTCCCTGGTAGGTGAGGACCCTGCATACTGGCAGCTGAAAGCTGACCTGGAGGCCAAGTTCCCACAGGAGATGGTGGACCGGTACATGCTCCCTCCGCATACCCCCAAGACGACTCCTGCAGCAACCATGCCAAAGAGATCCCCGCCTGGGCCGGCTGAAGAGCACCCATCCCCAGCACTGCCACCACCGGAGTGTTCGGAAGAACTAAGGGGGAGGGGAGGCCAGGAAGCTGAGGAGCTGACTCAGGAGCCACCAGCAGTGGATCCATACCCAGAGCCGGAGATGTTGCCATATTCCCGCTGGGATGAGGAAGACCTAACACCGTCTGCTGAAGAAGATCTACCCAAAAGCCTCACCTGGGAGCTTGTAAGCTGTACCTCGCAGAATCCAGTCCGCAAGACACGGCGCCGTAACAGAACCCAGTCTTTCCCTGCACCGCAGTCCCCAGAGCAAAGAGATGAAATAACGGCCAGAGACCTAGAGGAGAAACGGTTCCTGAGAAGAGCCAAAGCCCAGGTCAGAGGACCCCTTTGTCGAGGAGTAGTGGAAGATTTTAGCCTAAAATCAGGATACGGCTTCATCGTAGCACCTGGTATGAAAGAAGGCATTTTTGTCAACAGAAGAGACGTGAGAGCTCATTTGCCCAGAGGACATCCTGGAAGAAACCTAAGGATGGGAGACACAGTGCAGTTTACCATGCATCAAGGAGAAAGAGGCTGGTATGCGCTAGATGTAACACCATGTCCTAAAGAAAAAGAAACAGACACAGATGAAGAAAGAGGTCAAGAAAGCAACAGGTGCCGCAGCCCTACAGGCCCAAGCCCTGGTGAAGAGGAATCTGCATAAAGTAAAGTACACCAAGTTACTGTTTGACCAGTTTGAAGTTTTGCAACGTTACTGTTTAAGAGATGTGCCCACATAAACTAATGTGAGAAATGAACCTTAAGGCTATGAACTGGCTATAGCCACAAACTCTCGCAGTGTAAATAGTTACACCAGAGGGCACCACCACCACCAGAGTCAGCCTGTTTAGGGGCTTGGCTCGTCTGCAACCAGGGAGCACGTCCGTATATAGGGCCTTGGCTTACCTGCAACCAGAGAGCATGCCTGTTTATGGGGCCTGGCTCTCCACCACAAAGAGGGTACCTGGTCAGCACCAACTGTGGAGGCCGCCTCTACATCCTGCCAGAAGAGGCTGAAGGCGCGGATCCACCAGGCCAGGTATACCCTGAAACCACCAGTCCATGAAAGCCGCCTCTACATCCTGCCAGAAGTGGCTGAAGGCGCGGCCAACGTGAGAGGGTTTTGGGTGGGTTAACGGACTTGTGGGTGGAGGGTGGTGATGTATGGTACCTGGTGGTTTTAAAATGTTTTACCATGTTTTTACTGTTTTATGCATTTTAAAATGTTGTCTTGCAGCCCGAGGACGTGCTGGTGATAACTAATGGGGAATGTGGCGCTCCTGACCTGGTCAGGCACCACTGAGTACTGCACCCATGCTGGGGACAGTACAATACAGGTAATCCAGAAGGCTGACCGAGGTGTGACTACACAGGCGCATAGTGATCAGGTCTCACACATGTACCTATGAGAGGACCCCTGGGGATCCCAGGAGGGGGAAAAGCCTTCACCTCCACTGGAATAGTGGAGGGGGCCAAAAGCCTCCATCTCCTCTCAAGGGGTGTGGTAAGAGAGCCTGGTTGCTAGGTGGCGTAGGCAAGAACAGGAGAGGAGGAGCAGTGAGCCGGTTCAGTGCAGAGTCCAGGGAGCTCCGAGTGGAGCAGACCCCTACCCCTGGGGCTGTTGCAGTCTGACAGCGTCCGCGCAGTGGCTACCGACGGGGGAGAACGGTCACCTAGGAGTGCTACCCGAAATCCATCTTCAGCTAAAGAGAGAGCACGGAGTGGGAAGTAAGGAGACTGCTAGGGAGTACCAGGCCCAAACGGGCGGCAGATCCCGGAGCGGGGATAGATCCACCTTTCCTTGCTAAACCTGCCGGTGTGGGGCCCTCAAAGCCCACACCACAACACCACAAAAGCCGCAGCCACGTAGCCACAGTTAGGGCCCATAGTTCACAGGAGGCAAGCAGCTGGAGTGATCTGGTCCAGGCGACAAGCAAACGGCAAACGAAGGGGAGAGAGGCTTCAGCAACTTCCCTGGGTGACCCCCATAGGGACTAAAAGTCGGGGTTACCCCAAACCACTAAGGGCTAAGGAAGGCGAGTCGGTAGTCACCATCATAAGTCAGCCTGAAGGATACCTGGTTCCAGCCTGGTTCATCCCAGCTACGCCCGGGTTACTCACCCTGCCATCAACTGTGAGTAAAACCCCTGAAAGACATCCTGCTTGTGTGGAGTTATTCTGCGCCTTGTGGTTCTACACACCTACACAGGGCCCTGGGGCTTGCCTCACTCTCAGGAGGCTACTACACCCTACTGCACCCACCATCAGCCCCAGGCATCCCTTAATCTGCAGTGGCGGTCCCCACTGACCGCAATTCTGAGAGTGGCGTCACGACAAATAGAAGATTTCCTACCTGTGACAGGATCCAGCCGAGTGGAGTCCCTGAAGGTAATGCACCGACACAACACCTGTGGGGCTTCACACATACACATACACAGACGCCAATTACACATAACACACAGCATCGGGGGAAATCCAAAGTGGACCGGGACAGGGTTAGAGCCTGCCGGTACTGACAGCGGAGATCCGGTCCGGAAACCATGCACAGGCGGGGTACCTGGATCCTAGTTAGAAGACCGTTGCAAGCCCCTTCCCTAATTCACCAGGCCAGGAGTAAGATTCCAGACATTGCTCCAGAAGTGTTAGCCCAGATAGAGTGAAATGGCAGCCCACCGCGGGGGGATAGGGTATCCGCAAATACCCTCTGAGATCCCAAGGGTCAGTTTTCGCGGACACATCTCCCAACCAGAACATACCGGGAGCGGACTTCCCCGTTCCATACGGAGTTGTCCAGAAGTGAGGAAAATTACAGAGTGCTGGAGGAAGGGACATCGGTACACCAACCGGGTATGGGACCCGAGTACACCCGGTCACGGCAGCCGGCCACTGACACCTTGGTTTACCAACAGACTTGTGTGCAATTATTCAACAGTGAGTGCACCAACATCCCCCGGTCCGGCCCAGCGCGCCACCTCCGGCCTACATCACTCCCCGTGTCCTGGACACTGAGTCCCGGGGCATCCACCCCTACCCACGGGGGGGTTAAACAACCAGCTGCCACTCCATCGCCTCCGGGTGCCTCCCAACAGCAGCAGTGGTACTCCATGTTACCACACACCGTGGGTGGCGTCACGAAGTATCTACAGCAATCCCCATATATATATATGTCCCTTTTTATTTGAGTGTCCGCGCAACCCTCGGGTCCGGAAACCCCTTGAGCCACTGCGGATCCGGATCCGAGCAGCCCGACTGCTGACGTGGGGGCGGCACACCCTCTCCTGCTATGTTCTGCACCGTCCCTTATATATTTGATTCTCTTGTTATTTTTGCTATTTATGGCACCCTCTCTTTATTTTATAGCATTTTCTCTTGTTAGATAAAAAATGACATGACTGCTAATGGAACCTGGTAAGGATTATTTTCTAATAGAGAAGCTGATGGACTGGTCTTTTGGTCAGATGCTGCTTCATCAGCAGTCATTTTATATGTAACAAGAGAGGATTATATAATACAGAGAGGGCACTGTAAATAACAAAAATAATGAAATACGCTATATACGAGAAGATGCTATAAACAACAAGAGATGACACTATATAATAAGGGACAGTGCCATACCTAACTAGCGAGGATGCTAATAAGGGACAGTGTTATAAATAATAAGAGGGCAAACTATGTAATTAAGGATGACACTTTAGATAGTGAGTAAACTAAATACTAATGCACAGTGCTATACATAATAAGGCTAAATTCCTGCATCCATGTGAAGTGTCATTATTAGAGTTAAGCGCGGTTCGCGGTTCGAGGTTCTCCAGTTCGCGGTTCGAGTGATTTTTGGGGGTGTTCTAGATAGAACTAGAACTCGAGCTTTTTGCTAAAGCTCGATAGTTCTAGATACGTTCGAGAACGGTTCTAGCAGCAAAAAGCAGGGCTTTTTACAGCTACAGTGTGCAGGAGCCATCGCTGGCAGCCTGCCAGAAGCTGGTAACCAAGATAAACATCGGGTATCCAAGCAAAGCGCTTTGGTTAGTAACCCGATGTTTATCCTAGTTACGTGCAGGAAGCCCACACTTCCCCGCTCAGCTCACTCCACCCCCTCCTGTACGCGGCATGTACACATACATACACACACACACACACACACACACACACACGTCCCCAGCCATGCAGTCCACGACACTGACGTCCTCCTGTCACTCTGCACACATGGTCCCGCTCGGCTTACCTGTGGTGATGAAGCCCCGACCTCAGCGCTGTCACTGTCCTCCATGGCCGCCGCTTGTCACATCACCTTCTCTCGCTTCCGACCCGAGACTGACTAGCGGTGACGTCACCGGCCTCTCGCGATACTTGGCTGTGAAGGTGGCGGTCATTGAACTCAGTGACAGGTGCTGTCGGCAGTGCAGGAGATCAGCACAGGTAATGTGCTGACAGCAGCACTTGTCATGCCCTGCAGTGACCTGGGCTGACCCATTGATGTTAGCTCAGGTCACTGCACTGCTCTCCCAGCCAATGGGGAACATCCTGCTCTTCATTGACTGGGACAGTGTGGATCGTCATGGCAACCCCTTGGATTACACCAGACCTGGATTTGTTTTTCTTTCTAATAAATTGGTTAAAGAGGGAATGTATTGGGGAGTGTTTTTTCCAATAAAAATGTGTTTGTCGTCTATTTTTTTTTATTACTGACTGGGTTGGTGATGTCGGGTATCTGATAGACGCCTGACCTCACCAACTCCAGGGCTTGATGCCAGGTGACATTACACATCTGGAATTAACCCCACATATTACCCTGTTTGCCACCGCACCAGGGCGCGGGATGAGCTGGGGCGAAGCACCAGGATTGGCACATCTAATGGATGCGCCACTTCTGGGGCGGCTGCGGCCTGCTATTTTTAGGCTGGGGAGAGTCCAATAACCATAGACCTCCCTAGTCTGAGAATATCAGACCACAGCTGTCTGCTTTACCTTGGCTGGTGATCCAATTTTGGGGGGACCCCTACGTGTTTTTTTTTTAATTATTTATTTAATTTAAAATAACAGCGTGGGGTGCCCTCAGTTTTGGATTACCAGCCAAGGTGAGGTTGCCAGCTGTGGTCTGCAGGCTGCAGACGTCTGCTTTACCCTAGCTGGCTACAAAAATAGGGGGAACCCTACGTCATTTTTTTTTTTTCATTTTTTTGGCTAAATACAAAGCTAAGCACCCCTTAGTGCCACATGAAAGGCACCAAAGGGTGCAAAATTACAAAATGCAGGAGAGTGGGACATTATGTGTCTTTCTGCCATTATAATGACAGAAAAGACTGATATGAAGTGCACAAGCACAAGAAAATCACCAGAGCGCTCTACGCTGTGAAAAGCAGTAGAAAATGGCACTGGAGTGAACATGTGACCGCCTCATGTAGGATGAAGCTATGGATCCTGGGTAAATTTATGCATTTACCCTCCTTCAGTTTTTTTGCAGTACACAAAAAAACCGGAAGGCACACGGATGACAAACAGATGACATACGGACCGTCTGCGGAACGGAAACGGATGCCACACGGATGCACCCGTGAAAAAAAACGGACTGTTTTTTGCAGACCGCAAAAATGGATTGGTCGTGTTAATGTAGCCTTATTTTGATCTGCCGTTTATAAACAGCAGGCAGAAATAAGTGAATAACGCCCCCCGACGTCAGAAAATCTCCGGGGTTTCAGGGCTAGCTGAGACCCTGGAGATCATGATTCAGGACGGTTTTTCCGATCCCCGCTCACGTGATCACAGGTATACTCCGTACACCGATGATCACGTTACAGTAAATGACAGAGCCGGTAAAAAATTATTTATCTCCCGTCTGGCATGAACAAACATGATAAATCTCCTCCCCGGTCCCCTCCGGTCCCCCGGTGTCACCAAAGTGCCCCCCCCCGATGCCCTCCCAGAAATCCAAGATGGCCGCGTGCACAGCAGCGCACCGGCCGCATTCACCCTACTCCTCTGATTTCTGTCGCATGTGCCATGACACATGCGACAGAAAACTCCTCCCCAAGCCCTGCCAGGTCACCCCCTATAACCCCACCGGTGTTCCCCGGTGTCCCACGGTACCTGTGCAGCGTTGATCCCCCCACGGCCTTCTCCTTCACAATAGACGCTGCCGCATGCACAGAGCGTCTGTCAGCTCAGCTTCCTGTGTTCAGACACAGTGAGTGGTGGTTATGCATCTGTAAGCTAAATGGGCGGCACGGTGGCTCAGTGGTTAGCACTGCAGTCTTGCAGCGCTGAGGTCCTGGGTTCAATTCTCACCAAGGACACCATCTGCAAGGAGTTTGTATGTTCTCCCCGTGTTTGTGTGGGTTTCCTCTGGGTACTCCGGTTTCCTCCCACACTCCAAAGACGTACAACGCTATGGAATTAATAAAGCTATATAAATGAATAAATTATTATTATTACTGCAATGCCCTGCTCATGAGGTAAGGAACATAATTGATCAGGAGAGCTATATACTACATTTCCAAATGGAGGGATTTGCTTTTATAGTTTCCCTGCTGAACGACTACCAAACATGAGAGTCCGTTATACGCCACAAGAAAACACATCTAAATAGCGAGCTCTGTTGTTAAGTATTCATTCAGCTGGATAACTGGACTTAAAGGGGTATTCCATCTCCAAGATCCTATCCCCAATATATAGTAGGTGGAATAGCAATAATATCAACAAATACCAATATTTGGAAATGTAGAATAGTTCTCCTGATTAGGCATGCCCTTACCTCATGAGCAGGGCATTGCAGCTTTGGTAGCAACCATTACGACATGGACTCTGCTGCTGTGGACCCGGGGAGAGTGAGTGCAGATTCATTGCACCCACACTCCTCACATGAAGGGTCCGCACTCCTAGAAAATGGGGGATACGTTCCCTGAGTGTCTCCCCCCATATTCTAGATGGTCCAGAGTCTTCGTGGGACCCCTTTATTTTTTTTCTTACAATAAATTGGTGAAAGAGGAAATGTTTTGGGGACTGTTTTTTCAAATAAATTTCTTTTGTCGATTTTTTTTTGTTAGTACTGACAGTTTATGATGTTGGGTATCTAATAGACGCCATGACATCACAAACTGCTGGGCTTGATCTCAGGTGACTTTACAGCTAGTATCAACCCGATTTATTACCCCGTTTGCCACTGCACCAGGGCACGGGATGAGCTGGGGTGAAGCGCCAGGATTGGCGCATCTAGTGGATGCGTCACTTCTGGGGCGCCTGCGGCCTATTTTTAGGCTGTGAAGGGCCAATAACTATGGATCTTCCCACCCTGAGAATACCAGACCACAGTTGTCCGCTTTACCTTGGCTGGTGATCCAATTTGGGGGGGACCCTACTTTTTTTTGTAATTATTATTATTATTTATAAAATAATTATAAAAAAAGAGCCTGGGGTGTCCTCCACATTGGATCACCAACCACGGTAAAGCTGCCAGCTGTGGTTTTCAGGCTACAGCCATCTGCTTTACCATAGCTGGCTATCAAAAATGGGGGGACCCCATGTCATTTTTTTTTTTAAACTATTTTTTTAAATAAAAAAAATTAATGGGCCTCCCTGTATTTTGATTGCCAGCCAAGGTAAGGCCAGGCAGATGGGGCTGGCAACCCGTAGCTATCTGCTTTATCTGCGCTGAGAATCAAAAATACCGCAAAGCGCTACGTCATTTTTTTTAATGATTTATATTTACAGTACTGTGATGTCAGGCAATCAAAATATAGGGAAGCCCATTTTTTTTTTAGTTATTTAAATAAATAATTAAAAAAAAATATATGGGCTCCCGCTGCATTTTTTGTATTGCTAGCTAAGGGTAATCCAAGCAGCTACTGGCTGCTAACCCCCACTGCTTGGTGTTACCTTCACTGGCAATGGAAAATCCAGGGAAGCATTTTTTATTTTTTTTTGCCAAAAAACTAAAAAAAATGACGTGAGTTTCGCCATATTTTTGTATGCTAGCCAGGTACAGCAGGCAGGTATGGTTGCCCCCAACCCCCAGCTGTCTATTTGTATCAGGCTGGGAACTAAAAATATAGGGAAGCCCTTTTTTTAATTATTTCATGAATTTCATGAAATAATTAAAAAAAAAAACGACGTTTTGTGTCCAGTCAGGTACAACTAGGCAGCTGGGGATTGGAATCTGCAGCACAGGTTAGCCCGAGCTTTCTTGGCCCCTCTGCTGCGAATTGCTGTCCGCAGCCGCCCCAGAAAATGGCGCTTTCATAGAAGCGCCATCATCTGGCCCTGTATCCAACTCTTCCAGCAGCCCTGAAGCCGGGTGGCTTGCTGGGTAATAATGAATTAATACTAGCTTTGTTTTACTAGCTAGTATTAAGCCAGAGATTCCTAATGTCAGGCACGTTTGACCCGGCCATTAGGAATCTCCAATAAAGGGTTAAAAAAAAAGACACAACACAGAGAAAAAATACTTTAATAGAAATAAATACACAGACACACTTAGAGATTCCATGTTTATTACCCCTAGAATGCATATTGGGGGCTTTTTAGGCCCCCATGCTTACATTTTGGCTCTTATCTGTAAAATTACTTTAGTTAGAATTTTGAAACTCCAGGTATTCCTCAAGTATGTCGTTGTTGATTATATCCAGTTCATATAATTTTTTTCATAGGCATTATGGTGTAACAATGCTTGTTTGGTGAAAACTACATCTGTACGAATTGGGGGACTTTTAGGCCCCCGCTGTTTTTATCATGTTCTCAGAAGTGTTTGTATCTCAAGATACTTTATTTGTACTCAGTAATGCTGGTGGAGGGGCCAGGGTGTGGATAATAACATTTGAGGATGTCATGTGATTTTTGGAGGGAGTGATAAGGCCATGACATCACCTCAGGTCCTCTGAACACAGTAATGAGCTGTGTATAGAGTACTGAGGACAGTATACACTGTGAGCTAAATGCTGAAGGACCTGTGATAAGATAAGCTGTTGAGAGGAAATCTGATTCATTTTCAGTTTCTGTTTCTAAGAAGCTCGCAAAGGCTAGAGCTTGTGAGCCACAAAAATCCAGAGAATTGTATACCACCTAAAAGTATAAAAGGTGAGAGCTGCTGAGAGTGAGAGGAAGAAGGGGGGATATTACACTTACAGTGTGTCACAAACAAGCAAAGAGTGGACAACTGTGATTGTGTTCATTGTTTTTTCTTTTAGTTTGCTAACATCTAGTCAGCAATGGCACAGTCTTCCTCCAAATGTCTGACTGACCAAGAGATTGAAGCGATTATGTTTCAAAGCGATGATGAAAGTGAACTATCTTTGTCTGATGAAGAATATCTGCCACCAGCTAATCAAACATCCTCATCCAGTGATTCTTCTGATGATGAAGAAGTGAATCTAGTGGATACTCAAGAAGTGATAAGTAGAACATAGTGATGAGCGAGTACTAAAAAGCTCGGGTGCTCGAAGCTCGGGCCGAGCCTCCCAAGATACTCGTGTACTCGGCCCGAGCACCGAGCCCAATGTTATCCTTTGGGAGACCCGAGTATTTTTGTGAAATGACCCCCCGGCAGCATGTAGAAACCCTAAAAATGTCACAAAAGTCTCAGAAGAGTGCTCAAATGACATGGCATCAGCATGGGGAAGACCCCTTGAAGCATTTATCACTCAAAAGTCACAGATGTGAAAAATTTTGTCCGAGTTTTACGCCATTTTTACGGACTCACCAGAAAACCTTCCAAAATGACACCAAAATGAATTTTCATGGTGGAAATGTTAAGGGCACATACCCAATAGTGAGATAGAGCTGGTGTATGTTACTTTTTGAGATTAATACATGAAAGATTTTACATGAAAACCTTGTGTGGCAGTCCGATGTCCAAAACGCACGTTTTGTGCTTTTTACTAGCGATGTCGGTCATTTTTTTTTTTTTATTCTATCTCCCTCAGTCCGTCGGTCTGTCTCTCTCTGTCTTGTCTGTCCCCCTCTCACAGTCTGTCGGTCAGTTCCCCCCCCTCTCTCTTACTTACCGTTCCCCGATCACTGCCGCGGCGCTGCACAGCTGTTCAAACTCCGGTGGCTTTTCCTCTTTTGAAAAAGCCGGCCGCTCATTAAACAATCTCCTATTCCCTGCTTTCCTGCTTTTCGGCGCCTATGATTGGTTGCAGTGAGACACGCTCCCACACTGAGTGACAGCTGTCTCACTGCAACCAATCACAGCAGCCGGTGTGTGTATACTGATTAATCATGGAAGGAATCTCGGGGAGACGCCTGACATGATTAATCTAGGATTTAGTGGCAGCTATGGGCTACCATTAACTCCTTATTACCCCGATTTGCCAACGCACTAGGGTAAATCGGGAAGAGCCGGGTACAGCCCCAGAACTGTCGCATATAATGTATGCGGCAATTCTGGGCAGCTGCTGACTGATATTGTTAGGGTGGGGGGCTCCCCATAACGTGGAGCTCCCCATCCTGAGAATACCAGCCTTCAGCTGTATGGCTTTATCTGGCTGGTATTAAAATTGGGGGAACCGCACGCCGTTTTTTTTAATTATTTATTTATTTATTTTACTGCACAGTATAGACCCGCCCACCGGCTGCTGTGATTGGGTGCAGTGTGACACCTGTCACTCAGCGTGGGGGCGTGTCTCACTGCAACCAATCATAGGCGCCTGTGGGCGTGGAAAGCAGGGAATATGAGATGGCTGTGTACAGAGCACAGCGCGCCGGCCGGTATAAAGGCTCGGTCACGCTGTGCAGGCCGGCCAATCACTGCAATTCCACAACTAACAGGGCTGTGGCATTGCAGTGGTCTGCCAGCCAATCCCTGCATGAGGGCTGGCTCTCAAAAGAGCGCCAACATGCAGGGATGAAGACCACGAGTAAAGCACGAGTATTGCAAAATTACTCGGTACCCGCCGAGTAGCCCGAGTACAGTGATACTCGTGCGAGTACCGAGTAGTAACAAGCATACTCGCTCATCACTAGTAGAACATCCAAAACGAATGTTTTTTGGGACAGTAATCCTACATTAGTCGGACGTACTCCAACACACAATATTGTGAGACAGGCTCAATGAGCTGTGGGAAGTCCCAGTTACTTTACCCCTAAAGATGTATTCTGTACTTATTTTTCTGACAATATTGCAGAAGAGGTCCTATTATGTTCAAACCTAGAAGGAAGAAGTATCGCTTCTGCAAAAAATAAGTCCTGGAAAAATATCTCAAAAGAGGAACTTTATGCATATATTGGACTTTTACTGCTGGCAGGGAGTCAAAAATCGTATGATGTCCCAATACGAGAATTATTTCTGGACCCACTTTCTGATCCACACTATAAGGCGACAATGTCAGTGGGCAGATATGAGGAAATTAGAAGAATCATTCGCTTTGATGATAAGCGAACTCGTGCAGTGAGGTTTGAAACAGACAAATTAGCCCCTATCAGTTATATCTGGAACATATTTATCAAAAATTGCACAAAACTTTACAATCCTAAAACTAATGTTACTGTAGATGAGCAACTTGTACCGTTCAGAGGACGCTACAAATTCATACAATACATGCCCAGGAAGCCAGCCAAGTACAGAATAAAAATCTTCTGGATGTGTGATTTTGCAAATTATTATGGCATAAATGGCGTAATCTACTGTGGCAAAGAGGTTGGTGCACCAATACAGAAGGATCTGGGGTCTGAAATAGTCAAAACTCTTGCTGTTACAATATTCAATTCAGTTAGAAACATCACCATGGACAATTATTTCACTAATGTTGAACTAGGCAATTTTCTGCTTGCAAAAGCTATTACACTTGTTGGTACTATAAAGCAAAACAGACGAGAAATTCCAGCAGCACTCAAACACAATCGTCAGCGAGCACTTTATGAGAGTGTCTTTGGATTCAATAACAAAGCGACTTTGGTATCTTACAAGGCGAAGAAGGAGAAATCTGTAATTATACTCAGTACCATGCATCACGATTGCAGTGTTGTCAGCAATAACCAAAAATTTAAACCAGAAATCATCCTGCATTACAATGCAACAAAAGGAGGTGTAGATAAAATGGATGAGATGGTGGGAGAATATTCGTGTAAGAGGCAAACAAAACGATGGCCTGTAGTACTATTTTCAAATATGCTTGATGTAGCAGCCCTAAATTCATTCATTATTTATACAGAAACTCATCCGGAATTTCATGCACAGAGAAAGGACAGGAGACACATAATCTTGAAGGACCTTTGTCATGAACTTGTAATGCCTCACATGATAGAGCGAAGCGACTTGAAATGCTTGCCAAAGCAAACTAAAGAAGCAATGAAATGGTGTGGCGTACAGTTTCAGATTATTCCAGAGCCAGGAGAAAGAAAACGAAAGCGTTGTTTCATGTGTCCAAATAACATAGAGAGGAAAACTGAGCAATATTGTTCCACTTGTAAGGAAACTGTTTGCAAAGAACACTCTTCTGAAAAAATAACATGTCAGAATTGTTTGGAAGACTAATATAATAGAAAAGAAAGTTAGAATAAAAATGTAGCTGCAGCTAGTTTGCTATAGATTTCTATGCGTTTTTGTGTGTTTTCATGTCTTTGCGTGAAATTTGGGAAAGAAAAAGATTTTTTGGTGTTTTCTGTGAAAAATTATAATTAAAAGTTTGTCCACTATTCATATTTTATTGATCAATTTTGAATATAAACTTGTGAAAGTTACTAAGTGTGTTTATCTACATTATGTGCATGGGGGCCTAAAAGGCCCCCAATACGTTAATATGTATATTTTTAACGTCATGCGTTCTAGGGTTACTCCCTGTCAGCCCTCCACGATCCATGGTCTTCTGTCTTCTTTCTCCTTCAACCCATGCAGCTCTGCCACATCAGACAGCACAGCATGGGAGGGAGAACGCTGCTGCTCCGTGCAGTCTAATCACTCAGTGAGAGTGAACACAGGCTGCGGGCTGTAAGCGGTGACGTCACCGCTGACAGGTGGGTTACCATAGCAACGGTGCTCCGATCACGTGATTCCCGGTGCCGCTATTTACCGGCTGTGACCGCTAGTCCCTGCATGTGGGCTGACTCTGTAAAGAGTACACACATGCAGGAACGGTGAATCGACCATGCGCCAGAGCATGTCGCCGGTACACGGAGATGCTTGAAAGATCACCGTGTACCGGAGAGATGCACTGACAGGACCTAGCAATGACATCTAGCCATGTGACCAGTCTGTAGCCTGAGATAATAGAGACGTGACTGGTCACATGCTATTTTGACGTCACGATAGGTCCTATCATCAATGCCGGTTACCGAGAGGATGCAGTGATTATCGGAAGGAAAAGCGGCGAGAGACAGAGTGCAGGACGCGTCGCGGGGACCTTTAAGTGTTATGGCAATGTTTATTAACTGTATGTGTACATATATAATGTGTTTTTATGTGTTTGTCTCCCATTGTTTTCAATGGGGTTTGAGTGGTTAGTCAAACATTCATCGAACAGGGCCTCCTTTCGACGAACCGAACTGAACACGAATGCCAGGGGGGTGGCTCATCTCTACTTGTCACTGATCACCGCAGCCCTGAAAATAGCAATCTCACATATATTGTATACATACATTTGCTTCCTGAATAAAAAATACCCAACACTGCGCCCCTGAATATAAATATGTACCAGACTATATATTATACAATTAGCCACCCACCATTCACAATGTAAAGTGCTCAATAAGCCAGCATTGTAGCCCCCATTAACTATAATTCTTGCTGCCCAATAAATTTAAACTAATCAGTCTCTGTGACTTTCACAAGAACTAATTTTAAAGCTATGAGCACACATTGCAATTTTGTAGCAGAAAATATGCAGTGTTTTACATAATGGGTGTTTTACACAGTGTTCTTCCTGGCAACACATCAAGATTTGCAGCAATTTTATGCTGCAAATCCTGAACATATACACATACTTTAGTTTCTTTGACTCCCACCACAATTTATCATAAGTCCCTAATAGCTTCATAATGAATGGTTGGGTGGGGGGACACAACCAGGGCCATATAATGAATTGTGGGGTGGGGAGGATGATATAAGGGCCATATAATGAATTGTGGGGGTACAATGCAAGCCATATAATGAATTGTTGGGCAGGGAGGATGCTATGAGGCCTATATAATGAGTTTTAGTGTGGATAGGCGGTTATCAAGGCCATATTATGAATTGTGGGGTGTGTGGGGGGAATACTATGAGAGCCATATAATGATTTGTGGGGTTTGAGGAATGCTATGAGGGCCATATAATTAATTAGAGTTGAGCGCGGTTCTAGGTTCGAGGTTCTCCAGTTCTAGGCTCGAGTGATTTTGGGGCCTGTTCTAGATCGAACTAGAACTCGAGCTTTTTGCAAAAGCTCGATAGTTCTAGAAACGTTCGATAATGGTTCTAGCAGCAAAAAAACAGCTAATTCCTAGCTGTCTTTCCGCTGTAATAGTGTAAGTCACTCTGTGACTCACACTATTATGAAATTTCAGTGTATAGTGTGCGGGAACAGCGCCTTCAGATCACTGCTGTTTGTATAATGGCGATCGCCATTTTTTTTTTTTTCCTTGTCTTCCTTCCCTAAGCGCGCGCGTGTAGTGGGGAGGGCCATTATGGCAGCCAATCCCAGACACACACACAGCTAAGTGGACTTTTAGCCAGAGAAGCAACGGCATGTGTGATAGGATGTCCATGTCACATGTCCCTGCATTATAAAACCGGACATTTTCCTCCATCACGCCATTATCTGCCTTCTGCGTCCTTGGTGTCAGACATCACTGGCGCAGCTCCGTCCTTTGTCCTATCGCCGATACTGCTGTATACGCTCCATACACAGCGCTAGACAGCTTAGGGAGAGCACTTTCTATCAGTCCTTTTAAGGGCTCGTACCGGCAGGGTCAGAGCCATAGGTGACAGGTCCTGAAAACAGAGATAGCGTCTGTGTAGCTAAGGTCAGGGATTTCGTCGCTGCATTTACCCATTAGGAGGGAATAGAAAGGCAGGCTTCCATTCCTCTACCCAGAGCCCCACAATCCTGGCACTGTACCCTCCTGTCCTCTGCACACTCCAACTCATTATAACTAAGCCATTATACTAGCAAACACTGAGTGTACCTAGTGGCATCCTAAACGTGGCTATTGGACTTTTGTCTAGTCCCACTAGTGCAAAGATATTTGCAGCACGTCTGCCTGCATTGCACACTCCAACTCATTGTTACTTACTAAGACATTATAATACCAAAAATTGAGTAAACTTAGTGGCATACAAGAAGTGGCTGTTGTACTCCATTAGTGCCCCACTGGTGCAAATCTATGTGCAGCACCTGTGCAGGACACCCTCCTGCTCTGTTTTTAATAAGCTATAATGATAGCAAAAAATACTGCCATTTAGTGGCATCATAGAACTGGCTGTTGTATTCCATTAGTGCTCCACTGGTGCCAAGCTATTTCTAGCACCTGTGCAGGACACCCTCCTGCTCTGTTTTTAATAAGCTATAATGATAGCAAAAAATACTGCCATTTAGTGGCATCATAGAACTGGCTGTTGTATTCCATTAGTGCCCCACTGGTGCCAAGCTATTTCTAGCACCTGTGCAGGACACCCTCCTGCTCTGTTTTTAATAAGCTATAATGATAGCAAAAAATACTGCCATTTAGTGGCATCATAGAACTGTTTGTTGCATTCCATTAGTGCCCCACTGGTGCCAAGCTATGTGCAGCACCTCATCATGACACCCTCCTGCTCTGTTTTTAATAAGCTATAATGATAGCAAAAAATACTGCCATTTAGTGGCATCATAGAACTGGCTGTTGTATTCCATTAGTGCCCCACTGGTGCCAAGCTATTTCTAGCACCTGTGCAGGACACCCTCCTGCTCTGTTTTTAATAAGCTGTAATGATAGCAAAAAATACTGCCATTTAGTGGCATCATAGAACTGGCTGTTGTATTCCATTAGTGCCCCACTGGTGCCAAGCTATTTCTAGCACCTGTGCAGGACACCCTCCTGCTCTGTTTTTAATAAGCTATAATGATAGCAAAAAATACTGCCATTTAGTGGCATCATAGAACTGTTTGTTGCATTCCATTAGTGCCCCACTGGTGCCAAGCTATGTGCAGCACCTCATCATGACACCCTCCTGCTCTGTTTTTAATAAGCTATAATGATAGCAAAAAATACTGCCATTTAGTGGCATCATAGAACTGGCTGTTGTATTCCATTAGTGCCCCACTGGTGCCAAGCTATTTCTAGCACCTGTGCAGGACACCCTCCTGCTCTGTTTTTAATAAGCTATAATGATAGCAAAAAATACTGCCATTTAGTGGCATCATAGAACTGTTTGTTGCATTCCATTAGTGCCCCACTGGTGCCAAGCTATGTGCAGCACCTGTGCAGGACACCCTCCTGCTCTGTTTTTAATAAGCTATAATGATAGCAAAAAATACTGCCATTTAGTGGCATCATAGAACTGTTTGTTGCATTCCATTAGTGCCCCACTGGTGCCAAGCTATGTGCAGCACCTCTGCATGACACCCTCCTGCTCTGTTTTTAATAAGCTATGATAGCAAAAAATACTGCCATTTAGTGGCATCATAGAACTGGCTGTTGGACTCCTTTATTGTGCCACTTGTGCCAAGCAATCTCAAGCACCTCTGCATTCTACCCTCATGCACATTTAGCTATGCTAATTTTATAGCAAACTCAGGGAATTCCTTGCTGCATTTGATCATTAGGAAGGATAGAAAGTGAGGCTTCTTTTACTGTCCTGGTACCCACAGAACACGGCCCCTGTACTAGAGTTGAGCGTGGTTCGTGGTTCTCCAGTTCTAGGCTCGAGTGATTTTGGGACATGTTCTAGATCGAACTAGAACTCAAGCTTTTTACAAAAGCTCGATAGTTCTAGAAACGTTCGAGAACGGTTCTAGCAGCAAAAAAACAGCTAAATCCTAGCTTGGTTTCTGCTGTAATAGTGTAAGTCACTCTGTGAATCACACTATTATGACATTTCAGTGTATAGTGTGCGTGAACAGCGCCTTCAGATCACTGCTGTTTCTATAATGACATGTCCCTGCATTATAAAAACGGACATTTTCCTCCAGGACGCCATTATCTGCCTTCTGCGTCTTTGGTGTCAGACATCACTGTCGCAGCTCCGTCCTCCTGAGTCCTATCGCCGATACAGCTGTATGCGCTGCATACACAGCGTTAGACAGCTTAGGGAGAGCACTTTCTAGCAGTCCTTTTAAGGGCTCAAACCGGCAGGGTCAGAGAGCCATAGGTGACAGGTCCTGAAAACAGCAACAGCGTCTGTGTAGCCAAGGTCAGGGATTTCCTCCCTGCATTTCCCCATTAGGAGGGAATAGAAAGGCAGGCTTCCATTCCTCTACCCAGAGCACCACAATCCTGGCACTGTACCCTCCTGTCCTCTGCACACTCCAACTCATTATAACTAAGCCATTATACTAGCAAACACTCAGTGTACCTAGTGGCATCCTATACGTGGCTATTGGACTTTGCTATAGTCACACTAGTGCAAAGACATTTGCAGAGCACCTCTACCTGCATTGCACACTCCAACTCATGATAACTAAGCCATTATACTAGCAAACACTCAGTGTACCTAGTGGCATCCTATCTGTGGCTATTGGACTTTGCTATAGTCCCACTAGTGCAAAGACATTTGCAGAGCGCGTCTGCCTGCATTGCACACTCAAACTCATTATAACTAAGCCATTATACTAGCAAACACTTAGTGTACCTAGTGGCATCCTATCTGTGGCTATTGGACTTTGCTATAGTCCCACTAGTGCAAAGACATTTGCAGAGCGCGTCTGCCTGCATTGCACACTCCAACTCATTATAACTAAGCCATTATACTAGCAAACACTCAGTGTACCTAGTGGCATCCTATACGTGGCTATTGGACTTTGCTATAGTCCCACTAGTGCAAAGACATTTGCAGAGCGTGTCTGCCTGCATTGCACACTCCAACTCATTATAACTAAGCCATTATACTAGCAAACACTCAGTGTACCTAGTGGCATCCTATCTGTGGCTATTGGACTTTGCTATAGTCCCACTAGTGCAAAGACATTTGCAGAGCGCGTCTGCCTGCATTGCACACTCCAACTCATTATAACTAAGCCATTATACTAGCAAACACTCAGTGTACCTAGTGGCATCCTATAAGTGGCTATTGGACTTTGCTATAGTCCCACTAGTGCAAAGACATTTGCAGAGCGTGTCTGCCTGCATTGCACACTCCAACTCATTATAACTAAGCCATTATACTAGCAAACACTCAGTGTACCTAGTGGCATCCTATCTGTGGCTATTGGACTTTGCTATAGTCCCACTAGTGCAAAGACATTTGCAGAGCACGTCTGCCTGCATTGCACACTCCAACTCATTATAACTAAGCCATTATACGAGCAAACACTCAGTGTACCTAGTGGCATCCTATACGTGGCTATTGGACTTTGCTATAGTCACACTAGTGCAAAGACATTTGCAGATCACCTCTACCTGCATTGCACACTCCAACTCATGATAACTAAGCTATTATACTAGCAAACACTCAGTGTACCTAGTGGCATCCTAAACGTGGCTATTGGACTTTGCTATAGTCCCACTAGTGCAAAGACATTTGCAGAGCGCGTCTGCCTGCATTGCACACTCAAACTCATTATAACTAAGCCATTATACTAGCAAACACTCAGTGTACCTAGTGGCATCCTATCTGTGGCTATTGGACTTTGCTATAGTCCCACTAGTGCAAAGACATTTGCAGAGCGCGTCTGCCTGCATTGCACACTCAAACTCATTATAACTAAGCCATTATACTAGCAAACACTCAGTGTACCTAGTGGCATCCTATCTGTGGCTATTGGACTTTGCTATAGTCCCACTAGTGCAAAGACATTTGCAGAGCGCGTCTGCCTGCATTGCACACTCCAACTCATTATAACTAAGCCATTATACTAGCAAACACTCAGTGTACCTAGTGGCATCCTATACGGGGCTATTGGACTTTGCTATAGTCCCACTAGTGCAAAGACATTTGCAGAGTGCGTCTGCCTGCATTGCACACTCCAACTCATTATAACTAAGCCATTATATTAGCAAACACTCAGTGTACCTAGTGGCATCCTATCTGTGGCTATTGGACTTTGCTATAGTCCCACTAGTGCAAAGACATTTGCAGAGCGCGTCTGCCTGCATTGCACACTCAAACTCATTATAACTAAGCCATTATACTAGCAAACACTCAGTGTACCTAGTGGCATCCTATCTGTGGCTATTGGACTTTGCTATAGTCCCACTAGTGCAAAGACATTTGCAGAGCGCGTCTGCCTGCATTGCACACTCCAACTCATTATAACTAAGCCATTATACTAGCAAACACTCAGTGTACCTAGTGGCATCCTATCTGTGGCTATTGGACTTTGCTATAGTCCCACTAGTGCAAAGACATTTGCAGAGCGCGTCTGCCTGCGTTGCACACTCCAACTCATTATAACTAAGCCATTATACTAGCAAACACTCAGTGTACCTAGTGGCATCCTATACGTGGCTATTGGACTTTGCTATAGTCACACTAGTGCAAAGACATTTGCAGAGCGCGTCTGCCTGCATTGCACACTCCAACTCATTATAACTAAGCCATTATACTAGCAAACACTCAGTGTACCTAGTGGCATCCTATACGTGGCTATTGGACTTTGCTATAGTCCCACTAGTGCAAAGACATTTGCAGAGCGCGTCTGCCTGCATTGCACACTCCAACTCATTATAACTAAGCCATTATACTAGCAAACACTCAGTGTACCTAGTGGCATCCTATCTGTGGCTATTGGACTTTGCTATAGTCCCACTAGTGCAAAGACATTTGCAGAGCGCGTCTGCCTGCATTGCACACTCCAACTCATTATAACTAAGCCATTATACTAGCAAACACTCAGTGTACCTAGTGGCATCCTATCTGTGGCTATTGGACTTTGCTATAGTCCCACTAGTGCAAAGACATTTGCAGAGCGCGTCTGCCTGCATTGCACACTCCAACTCATTATAACTAAGCCATTATACTAGCAAACACTCAGTGTACCTAGTGGCATCCTATCTGTGGCTATTGGACTTTGCTATAGTCCCACTAGTGCAAAGACATTTGCAGAGCGCGTCTGCCTGCATTGCACACTCCAACTCATTATAACTAAGCCATTATACTAGCAAACACTCAGTGTACCTAGTGGCATCCTATACGGGGCTATTGGACTTTGCTATAGTCCCACTAGTGTAAAGACATTTGCAGAGTGCGTCTGCCTGCATTGCACACTCCAACTCATTATAACTAAGCCATTATACTAGCAAACACTCAGTGTACCTAGTGGCATCCTATACGTGGCTATTGGACTTTGCTATAGTCCCACTAGTGCAAAGACATTTGCAGAGCGCGTCTGCCTGCATTGCACACTCCAACTCATTATAACTAAGCCATTATACTAGCAAACACTCAGTGTACCTAGTGGCATCCTATACGTGGCTATTGGACTTTGCTATAGTCCCACTAGTGCAAAGACATTTGCAGAGCGCGTCTGCCTGCATTGCACACTCCAACTCATTATAACTAAGCCATTATACTAGCAAACACTCAGTGTACCTAGTGGCATCCTATCTGTGGCTATTGGACTTTGCTATAGTCCCACTAGTGCAAAGACATTTGCAGAGCGCGTCTGCCTGCATTGCACACTCCAACTCATTATAACTAAGCCATTATACTAGCAAACACTCAGTGTACCTAGTGGCATCCTATACGTGGCTATTGGACTTTGCTATAGTCACACTAGTGCAAAGACATTTGCAGAGCGCGTCTGCCTGCATTGCACACTCCAACTCATTATAACTAAGCCATTATACTAGCAAACACTCAGTGTACCTAGTGGCATCCTATACGTGGCTATTGGACTTTGCTATAGTCCCACTAGTGCAAAGACATTTGCAGAGCGCGTCTGCCTGCATTGCACACTCCAACTCATTATAACTAAGCCATTATACTAGCAAACACTCAGTGTACCTAGTGGCATCCTATCTGTTGCTTTTGGACTTTGCTATAGTCCCACTAGTGCAAAGACATTTGCAGAGCGCGTCTGCCTGCATTGCACACTCCAACTCATTATAACTAAGCCATTATTCTAGCAAACACTCAGTGTACCTAGTGGCATCCTATCTGTGGCTATTGGACTTTGCTATAGTCCCACTAGTGCAAAGACATTTGCAGAGCGCGTCTGCCTGCATTGCACACTCCAACTCATTATAACTAAGCCATTATACTAGCAAACACTCAGTGTACCTAGTGGCATCCTATCTGTGGCTATTGGACTTTGCTATAGTCCCACTAGTGCAAAGACATTTGCAGAGCGCGTCTGCCTGCATTGCACACTCCAAGTCATTATAACTAAGCCATTAGACTAGCAATTTTTGCTGCCAGTTTAAGGCCTGTAGTTGCATTGTCAGGGATATTTATTCTTTATTATTCTGCTGTTAATAAAGCTAGACCACCACTGCAATCTACACCACCTCTCAATTTTTACTACCACATTTTCAGTCCACAATCTTGTCGCAATCAACATGAGTGGCAAAATGACAGATGCTGGTGGAAAGGGGAAGAGGCGTGGTGGAAAAGGCAAAAAAGGTTTTGTCCGTGGGGAAGGTGGCAAAGCTCCATTATCATCTGCTGAAGATAGACCCTCTACCAGCAAAAGTAAGATGTCTACTACTTACCATGGACAATCCGATGTGCTCCCTTTTTTACGGACACGAACAACAGGAAGAAAGGTAGATGATGGGCAAAAAAGGAAAATGCTTGAATGGATCTCAAGTGGTCCAACAAGTGCCCTCTCAGCCACTTCAAGTACCGCATCCAAAAAACACCAGTCCTCTGAGTTGTCATCCCAATCACACTTGATTTCTCCCAGCTCTGAAGTCTCCATCAGCCCTGCACAGTATGGTGGAACTGAGATGGCTGAGTCTGCAGAGCTGTTCAGTCACACTATAGCCTGGGAATCAGAGGTCTGCTCCCAAGCTACAGTGAGTACAGAACAGGAAATGGTCTGCAGTGATGCCCAGAACCTTTGTGACTCGGATTCAGGCCGTGAGGAACAAGTTTCTGAGCATAATGTTGACCCTTTGTCACAAACTGTAACACCTGTGGTTATAGACAATGAGGAACATTCTGATGAAGATGAGACGCAGATACCCGATTGGGATGACAACTTAAATATTCGGTCAGGGCAAGAAGAGGCTCGGTCTGAGGGGGAGGGGAGTGCAAACACAACAATTGATGAGGAAGTTCTAGATCCCACCTACTGTCAACCCCCAGTCAGGCACTCGAGGAGGTCAACAGAGGCGGTGGAGGAGGATGCAACCGACGACGAAGTTACCTTGCGCCTTCCTGGACAGAGTCGGAGCACTGGTAGCACGTCTACAACTGCATCCTCAGCCACCACTCTGCCTCTGAGCATTATTCGGGGTGGATCAACAGGTCGCATGGCCTCTAAGCCTTGCCTAGCCTGGTCCTTTTTTGACATAGAAAAAGATCGCCCAAATTATGTGATATGTAAAATTTGTCATGGTTCTCTTAGTAGAGGTCAAAACCTCAGCAGTTTGACAACTTCTTCCATGAATCGTCACATGAATAAATATCATATGGCCCGGTGGGAAGCTCACCGTGCTGCAATGCGGCCTAGCGGAGCGAACCATCCACCGCCTGCCCCTTCCAGTGCATCCGCGCGCTCGTCATCTTCTAGGACTGTGGGGACAGCTGTCACACCTGTTTTTCCACCCACAACTTCCACCACTGTAACCGCAACAGGCAGTTTGCTTGGTAGGTCGTCAGTTGTTTTGGAAGGGGAAACAAGTGAGTGTGTACAGCTCTCTCAGACATCGATAGCACCAACTTTGGATGAAGGCAACATCATGTCTCCGCCTGCACTTTCCTCACAAAGCTGCATTTTTCCAGGGACACCCTACTCAACACCGTCTACACACAGCAGCCAGATCTCTGTCCCTCAGATGTGGTCAAATAAAAGGCCACTTCCTGCGACCCATGACAAAGCGAAGAGGTTGACTCTATCCCTCTGTAAGCTGTTGGCTACCGAAATGCTGCCTTTCCGCCTAGTGGACACACAGGATTTTAGAGACCTTATGTCTGTCGCTGTGCCGCAGTACCAGATGCCTAGTCGCCACTACTTCTCTAAGAAAGGTGTGCCCGCGCTACACCAGCATGTCGCACACAACATCACCGCTTCATTGAGAAACTCTGTGTGTGAACGGGTGCATTTCACCACCGATACTTGGACCAGTAAGCATGGACAGGGACGTTACATGTCGCTGACTGGGCACTGGGTAACTATGGTGATAGATGGTGAAGGGTCTGCTGCACAAGTTTTGCCGTCCCCACGACTTGTGTGTCAATCCTCTGTCTGTCCAAGTTCCGCCACTGCTTCTGCATCCTCCACCTCATCTGGGTCCTCCACCTCCGCCCCAAGCCTGCCTGGTCAGGCCACCAGCGTTCTCACTGCGCAGAAGGAATCACGCACCCCTCATTACTATGCTGGCAGCAGAGCGCAACGGCATCAGGCGGTCTTTAGCTTGACATGTCTTGGGAATAAGAGTCACACAGCTGAGGAGTTGTGGTCAGCTCTGCGGTCCGAGTTTAATAAATGGTTGTCTCCACTCAACCTGCAGCCTGGTAAGGCCGTGTGCGACAATGCTGCAAACCTGGGTGCGGCCCTTCGCCTGGGCAAGGTGACACACGTACCTTGTATGGCTCACGTGTTGAACCTTGTCGTGCAGCAATTTTTAACACAGTATCCCGGGCTAGATGGCCTTCTGAACAGGGCACGAAAACTGTCTGCTCACTTCCGCCGTTCAAGAGCCGCAGCTGAGCGACTTGCATCGCTCCAGAAGTCTTTCGGCCTGCCGGTTCATCGCCTGAAATGCGATGTGCCGACACGCTGGAATTCAACTCTCCACATGTTACAGCGACTGTGGCAGCACCGCCGAGCCCTGGTGCAATACGTCATGACGTATAGCCTGGGCCAACGAGATGCAGAGGTGGGGCATATCACCCTGATGGAGTGGTCTCAGATCAAGGACCTATGCACCCTTCTGCACAGTTTCGACATGGCGACGAATATGTTTAGCGCTGACAATGCCATTATCAGCATGACGATTCCAGTCATTTACATGCTGGAACACACGCTAAACACTATTCGGAGTCAGGGGGTGGGACAACAGGAAGGGGATGAACTACAGGAGGATTCATATGCGCAAGGGACAACAACATCACCAAGGTCCAGACGTTCATCATCACCAAGGCGCCAGGCATGGGAGCATGGGGGACATGGATCAACAAGGGCGCATGGTAGCAGGCGAGATGTTGAGGAAGGTGCAGGAGGACATGAAGAAATGGAGGACGAACTGTCAATGGACATGCAAGACTCAGCAGATGAGGGAGACCTTGGTCAAATTTCAGTTGAAAGAGGTTGAAGGGAGATGTCAGAGGACGAAAGAACGGTTAGCACCTCTATGCCACAAACACAGCGTGGACTTGGTCCGCATGGCTGCGCAAGACACATGAGTGCCTTCTTGTTGCACTACCTCCAACATGACCCTCGTATTGTCAAAATTAGAAGTGATGATGACTACTGGCTTGCCACACTATTAGATCCCCGGTACAAGTCCAAATTTTGTGACATAATTCCAGCCATAGAAAGGGACGCACGTATGCAGGAGTATCAGCAGAAGCTGTTACTCGATCTTAGATCCGCTTTTCCACCAAACAACCGTGCAGGTGCAGGGAGTGAATCTCCCAGTTGTAACTTTACAAACATGGGACGGTCTCGTCATCTTCAACAGTCTACACGTACCAGTAGGACCGTATCTGGTGCTGGTAACAGCAATTTTATGGAATCTTTTCATAATTTTTTTAGACCCTCCTTTGCAAGGCCACCAGAGACAACAAGTCTGACACATAGTCAACGGCTGGAGAGGATGATACAGGAGTATCTCCAAATGAACATCGATGCCATGACTGTGCAACTGGAGCCTTGCTCCTTTTGGGCTTCAAACCTAGAAAAATGGCCAGAGCTATCAACTTACGCCTTGGAGATTTTGTCGTGTCCAGCTGCCAGCGTTGTCTCTGAACGTGTCTTCAGTGCTGCTGGGTGTGTGCTGACAGATAAGCGCACGCGTCTGTCCAGTGACAATGTGGACAGACTGACGTTCATCAAAATGAACAAGTCATGGATCCAGAAGGAATTTACAACCCCTGTGTCATCCTGGGGAGAGTAAATGCTTGTAGATTTGGAATGTGCTTGATGCAAATCTAGCTGTGAAGTGTACAACTGGGGCACAACTGCTGCCACTGAATGGGTGGGTGTGTGTGGGGGGCACAATTTTTGGAAAAAAAGGGAGACTCCGCTTGGAGTAACCCTTGCTTGCTGTGTTTTTAAAAGAAGCCAAGATGAACAGAGCTGGGATCAGGAAAGACTTTGCTACCTACTCCGGTGTCATCCTGGGGACGGTTAATTATGGCGTATTTTTGAATGTGCTTGATGCAAATCTAGCTAAGTGTACAACTGGGGCACAACTGCTGCCACTGAAGGGGTGGGTGTGTGTGGGGCCCAATTTTTGGAAAAAAGGGAGACTCCGCTTGGAGTAACCCTTGCTTGCTGTGTTTTTAAAAGAAGCCAAGATGAACAGAGCTGGGATCAGGAAAGACTTTGCTACCTACTCCGGTGTCATCCTGGGGACGGTTAATTATGGCGTATTTTTGAATGTGCTTGATGCAAATCTAGCTGTGAAGTGTACAACTGGGGCACAACTGCTGCCACTGAAGGGGTGGGTGTGTGTGGGGCCCAATTTTTGGAAAAAAGGGAGACTCCGCTTGGAGTAACCCTTGCTTACATTGTTTTTAAAAGAAGCCAAGATGAACAAGTCATGGGTCAGCAAAGACTTTATCTACCTACCCCGGTGTCATCCTGGGGACGGTTAATTATGGCGTATTTTTGAATGTGCTTGATGCAAATCTAGCTGTGAAGTGTACAACTGGGGCACAACTGCTGCCACTGAAGGATTGGGTGTGTGTGGGGCCCAATTTTTGGAAAAAAGGGAGACTCCACTTGGAGTAACCCTTGCTTACATTGTTTTTAAAAGAAGCCAAGATGAACAAGTCATGGGTCAGCAAAGACTTTATCTACCTACCCCGGTGTCATCCTGGGGACGGTTATTTATGGCGTATTTTTGAATGTGCTTGATGCAAATCTAGCTGTGAAGTGTACAACTGGGGCACAACTGCTGCCACTGAAGGGGTGGGTGTGTGTGGGGCCCAATTTTTGGAAAAAAGGGAGACTCCGCTTTGAGTAACCCTTGCTTGCTGTGTTTTTAAAAGAAGCCAAGATGAACAGAGCTGGGATCAGGAAAGACTTTGCTACCTACTCCGGTGTCATCCTGGGGACGGTTAATTATGGCGTATTTTTGAATGTGCTTGATGCAAATCTAGCTGTGAAGTGTACAACTGGGGCACAACTGCTGCCACTGAAGGGGTGGGTGTGTGTGGGGCCCAATTTTTGGAAAAAAGGGAGACTCCGCTTGGAGTAACCCTTGCTTACATTGTTTTTAAAAGAAGCCAAGATGAACAAGTCATGAGTCAGCAAAGACTTTATCTACCTACCCCGGTGTCATCCTGGGGACGGTTAATTATGGCGTATTTTTGAATGTGCTTGATGCAAATCTAGCTGTGAAGTGTACAACTGGGGCACAACTGCTGCCACTGAAGGGGTGGGTGTGTGTGGGGCCCAATTTTTGGAAAAAAGGGAGACTCCACTTGGAGTAACCCTTGCTTACATTGTTTTTAAAAGAAGCCAAGATGAACAAGTCATGGGTCAGCAAAGACTTTATCTACCTACCCCGGTGTCATCCTGGGGACGGTTAATTATGGCGTATTTTTGAATGTGCTTGATGCAAATCTAGCTGTGAAGTGTACAACTGGGGCACAACTGCTGCCACTGAAGGGGTGGGTGTGTGTGGGGCCCAATTTTTGGAAAAAAGGGAGACTCCGCTTGGAGTAACCCTTGCTTACATTGTTTTTAAAAGAAGCCAAGATGAACAAGTCATGGGTCAGCAAAGACTTTATCTACCTACCCCGGTGTCATCCTGGGGACGGTTAATTATGGCGTATTTTTGAATGTGCTTGATGCAAATCTAGCTGTGAAGTGTACAACTGGGGCACAACTGCTGCCACTGAAGGGGTGGGTGTGTGTGGGGCCCAATTTTTGGAAAAAAGGGAGACTCCGCTTGGAGTAACCCTTGCTTACATTGTTTTTAAAAGAAGCCAAGATGAACAAGTCATGGGTCAGCAAAGACTTTATCTACCTACCCCGGTGTCATCCTGGGGACGGTTAATTATGGCGTATTTTTGAATGTGCTTGATGCAAATCTAGCTGTGAAGTGTACAACTGGGGCACAACTGCTGCCACTGAAGGGGTGGGTGTGTGTGGGGCCCAATTTTTGGAAAAAAGGGAGACTCCGCTTGGAGTAACCCTTGCTTACATTGTTTTTAAAAGAAGCCAAGATGAACAAGTCATGAGTCAGCAAAGACTTTATCTACCTACCCCGGTGTCATCCTGGGGACGGTTAATTATGGCGTATTTTTGAATGTGCTTGATGCAAATCTAGCTGTGAAGTGTACAACTGGGGCACAACTGCTGCCAATGAAGGGGTGGTTGTGTGTGGGGCCCAATTTTTGGAAAAAAGGGAGACTCCGCTTGGAGTAACCCTTGCTTACATTGTTTTTAAAAGAAGCCAAGATGAACAAGTCATGGGTCAGCAAAGACTTTATCTACCTACCCCGGTGTCATCCTGGGGACGGTTAATTATGGCGTATTTTTGAATGTGCTTGATGCAAATCTAGCTGTGAAGTGTACAACTGGGGCACAACTGCTGCCACTGAAGGGGTGGGTGTGTGTGGGGCCCAATTTTTGGAAAAAAGGGAGACTCCGCTTGGAGTAACCCTTGCTTGCTGTGTTTTTAAAAGAAGCCAAGATGAACAGAGCTGGGATCAGGAAAGACTTTGCTACCTACTCCGGTGTCATCCTGGGGACGGTTAATTATGGCGTATTTTTGAATGTGCTTGATGCAAATCTAGCTGTGAAGTGTACAACTGGGGCACAACTGCTGCCACTGAAGGGGTGGGTGTGTGTGGGGCCCAATTTTTGGAAAAAAGGGAGACTCCGCTTGGAGTAACCCTTGCTTACATTGTTTTTAAAAGAAGCCAAGATGAACAAGTCATGGGTCAGCAAAGACTTTATCTACCTACCCCGGTGTCATCCTGGGGACGGTTAATTATGGCGTATTTTTGAATGTGCTTGATGCAAATCTAGCTGTGAAGTGTACAACTGGGGCACAACTGCTGCCACTGAAGGGGTGGGTGTGTGTGGGGCCCAATTTTTGGAAAAAAGGGAGACTCCACTTGGAGTAACCCTTGCTTACATTGTTTTTAAAAGAAGCCAAGATGAGCAAGTCATGGGTCAGCAAAGACTTTATCTACCTACCTCGGTGTCATCCTGGGGACGGTTAATTATGGCGTATTTTTGAATGTGCTTGATGCAAATCTAGCTGTGAAGTGTACAACTGGGGCACAACTGCTGCCACTGAAGGGGTGGGTGTGTGTGGGGCCCAATTTTTGGAAAAAAGGGAGACTCCGCTTGGAGTAACCCTTGCTTACATTGTTTTTAAAAGAAGCCAAGATGAACAAGTCATGGGTCAGCAAAGACTTTATCTACCTACCCCGGTGTCATCCTGGGGACGGTTAATTATGGCGTATTTTTGAATGTGCTTGATGCAAATCTAGCTGTGAAGTGTACAACTGGGGCACAACTGCTGCCACTGAAGGAGTGGGTGTGTGTGGGGCCCAATTTTTGGAAAAAAGGGAGACTCCGCTTGGAGTAACCCTTGCTTACATTGTTTTTAAAAGAAGCCAAGATGAACAAGTCATGGGTCAGCAAAGACTTTATCTACCTACCCCGGTGTCATCCTGGGGACGGTTAATTATGGCGTATTTTTGAATGTGCTTGATGCAAATCTAGCTGTGAAGTGTACAACTGGGGCACAACTGCTGCCACTGAAGGGGTGGGTGTGTGTGGGGCCCAATTTTTGGAAAAAAGGGAGACTCCGCTTGGAGTAACCCTTGCTTACATTGTTTTTAAAAGAAGCCAAGATGAACAAGTCATGAGTCAGCAAAGTCTTTATCTACCTACCCCGGTGTCATCCTGGGGACGGTTAATTATGGCGTATTTTTGAATGTGCTTGATGCAAATCTAGCTGTGAAGTGTACAACTGGGGCACAACTGCTGCCACTGAAGGGGTGGGTGTGTGTGGGGCCCAATTTTTGGAAAAAAGGGAGACTCCGCTTGGAGTAACCCTTGCTTACATTGTTTTTAAAAGAAGCCAAGATGAACAAGTCATGAGTCAGCAAAGACTTTATCTACCTACCCCGGTGTCATCCTGTGGACGGTTAATTATGGCGTATTTTTGAATGTGCTTGATGCAAATCTAGCTGTGAAGTGTACAACTGGGGCACAACTGCTGCCACTGAAGGGGTGGGTGTGTGTGGGGCCCAATTTTTGGAAAAAAGGGAGACTCCGCTTGGAGTAACCCTTGCTTGCTGTGTTTTTAAAAGAAGCCAAGATGAACAGAGCTGGGATCAGGAAAGACTTTGCTACCTACTCCGGTGTCATCCTGGGGACGGTTAATTATGGCGTATTTTTGAATGTGCTTGATGCAAATCTAGCTGTGAAGTGTACAACTGGGGCACAACTGCTGCCACTGAAGGGGTGGGTGTGTGTGGGGCCCAATTTTTGGAAAAAAGGGAGACTCCGCTTGGAGTAACCCTTGCTTACATTGTTTTTAAAAGAAGCCAAGATGAGCAAGTCATGGGTCAGCAAAGACTTTATCTACCTACCCCGGTGTCATCCTGGGGACGGTTAATTATGGCGTATTTTTGAATGTGCTTGATGCAAATCTAGCTGTGAAGTGTACAACTGGGGCACAACTGCTGCCACTGAAGGGGTGGGTGTGTGTGGGGCCCAATTTTTGGAAAAAAGGGAGACTCCGCTTGGAGTAACCCTTGCTTACATTGTTTTTAAAAGAAGCCAAGATGAACAAGTCATGGGTCAGCAAAGACTTTATCTACCTACCCCGGTGTCATCCTGGGGACGGTTAATTATGGCGTATTTTTGAATGTGCTTGATTCAAATCTAGCTGTGAAGTGTACAACTGGGGCACAACTGCTGCCACTGAAGGGGTGGGTGTGTGTGGGGCCCAATTTTTGGAAAAAAGGGAGACTCCGCTTGGAGTAACCCTTGCTTGCTGTGTTTTTAAAAGAAGCCAAGATGAACAGAGCTGGGATCAGGAAAGACTTTGCTACCTACTCCGGTGTCATCCTGGGGACGGTTAATTATGGCGTATTTTTGAATGTGCTTGATGCAAATCTAGCTGTGAAGTGTACAACTGGGGCACAACTGCTGCCACTGAAGGGGTGGGTGTGTGTGGGGCCCAATTTTTGGAAAAAAGGGAGACTCCGCTTGGAGTCACCTTGCGGTGTTTTACATGACTTTAGAAGGGCGTGCCATGCCTATATCTGTGTGTCCTCCTGTTTTTCCTTGTCCAGCTGTTTTGTTTTCGCATGAGTATATGTCCTTGTCACTTTCCCATGTGTTTGTGTTGTGTTGTGAGTTGTTTGTCACCTTTTGGACACCTTTGAGGGTGTTTTCTAGGTGTTTTTCTGTGTTTGTGATTGCCTGCCATTGTTTCCTATTGGCTCGAGTTCGGTTCGTCGAACGTTCAACGAACCGAACTCGAACGGGACCTCCGTTCGGCGAACCGACCTCGAGCCGAACCGGGACCGGTTCGCTCATCTCTACCCTGTACCCATCTGTCCACTTTTGCCAAGCTATTTAATTTGCCCAAAGAGCTGACTCTTTTTCTGCCATCCTAAAATTGTCTGAAATACTAAGTTAGTGTTCCTTTGCTGCCAAGCAAGGTACAACACATGTGCATTCTACACTCCTTTCCATTTCTGGAATGCAATTATTAACTGCAGGTAGTCCAGCCAATCTGTGACGAAGGTGCAGGCGTGGATATGATGTAGCCTGCATCCAATGATGGTTCTCTCGATGTCTGACAGCTCAACAATACCTTCTGTTTCCACTTCCAAAACAAGTGATGACCTGCCAATCACACTCCCTGTTGCGGGTAAAGGAGTGGAAGTTCAGTGTGAAAAACCATGTGTGACTGCTGTCCCCACAGTAACAGAAGATGAAGAGCACGCAGATGCACTTGATGGGGCAGGCGGTGGTTGCACAGGCACGCTAGGCCGCATTGTAGCACAGTGAAATTCACATTGCGACTTATGCTTAATTTTAAGTCGTGTACAGGGTGGGCTCCCCAGTATGCAACAAAACCAGGCAACAGGAAAAGGACTCTAGGCAGTTGGGTTGATAAATGATTGTTTAACTTTACCAAAACAAACAATAAGAACCATGCATACAATTTAAATAATTGAACAATCTATTCTGTTGCCTACTACCTGCTAATCCCTCTGTGTAGCAGTAATTGTGTGTTTGTGCGTGTGTGTGTGTGTGCGAACACGACTTACCAGTGGCGCATCACAAGAGCTTCCAAGTTACCTACCCAAACATAGACAAAACACATTACCCCCCCTGAATACCCTTGTTAGCTGAAGCCTCACAGATAATGCAGATGATAACAGTGTGAATGCAAACCACACAGCTCTGCAACACAGTCATGGAAATCTTGAAAAGCAACAGTCAATGCAAAAATGTGTTGCTGTCCCTCTATGATTTAAACTGTATGTGACAATTTGACAGTGCAGAGGCAGCAAGTCTTATTGTCTATAAATAGTCGGCCTACCCAGAACAGATATGTGTTTTGCTAATAAAACAAAGTGTTGCGTGCCCGCATTATTGTCTGGGCACAGCCTACCGTACCCGGGTACTCTGATGTCCAGTTGCCAGAAATACAGACTTTACGCTCCTCTCACGGTAAACAGTATAGACAGCACTGTAAGAATGTTGGTCTGTGGCACAGGATGCTGCTCACTGGCATTACGGGGCTCATCATCAAAGTACAACATGACTCCCCTCACAATTGAACGAAGTGTTTCCGCGGTGGCTCCTTGCTGTAACACACACCTTTAGCTTTTCCTTCTGTTCATAGACAGCATCTCCAAGTCCACACCCAAAGAGCAATTTGATATTGCTATAGTGACCAAACAAAGGCAGATCCAAAATATCAGCAGCCCCTTGTGTGTAGTCTGCAACAATGCATGCAATGGCAAATTAGCATGTTGCATTGACAGTGGCTAAAGCTGAGCAATACACCTTCACGCTATCAATTCATATCCATGTGACACTTCATGGAGGAACTACTCAAAGGTGTGAGTTTTTGCCTTCTACTTACAGATTGTTGACAAATCTTACAGATTCCATGAGTTGGGTGATCCTTTGCGATGTCCAAAAATTCACAGGCTAGGCAAGGCTTACAGCCCATGCGACCTGCATAGCCAACACGACTTCTGCTCAGAGTCAAAGTTGTGGTCCAGGATTCAGTTGTTGACGTGCTTTCAGTACTTTGTCTCTGGCCAGGAAGACGCAACGTAACCTCGTCGTCAGTAGCATCCTCCTCCACCTCCTCTGCTGACCTCATCGACTGGCTGACTTTGGTTTGACAGTATGTGTGGTCTCCAACCTCATCAATAACCCTGTGTGTTTTCATTCCCCTCGTCCTGAGTCCTCCGAGACAACCTCTTCCTGCCCTGACCGAATAGTAAAGTTGTCATTCCAATCAGGTATCTGTGCTCCTCATCATGTTCCCCATTGTCTCCACCAGGAGGATTTACTTTTTGGAAATGAGGGTGTAGATTAGGCTCAGCACCTTCTTCATCGGGGCCTGGATCCCACTCACAAAGCTTCTGGCCATCTGCGCAGATCATTTCCCCTGTCTCATGGAACTCGCTACCTCAACACGTCAGATTATCTGCTACACCCGCAAGCTTCAAAATGAATCTGAAAACTCATCTGTTCAGAAATGACTATAACCTTCAATGACACCACCACCATACGTACTTGACGCTCAACCTAAACCACTCCTACTGTCTCCTCCCAAAAATCCTTTAGAATGTAATCCCGCAAGGGCAGGGCCCTCTTCCCTCTGTACCAGTCTGTCTATAGTTACTTGTATATGTATTCTGTACCCCCCTTCTCATGTACAGCACCATGGAATCAATATAAATCAATAATAATAAAAATAATAATAACTTCCTTTTCTGTACTCATTGCAGCTTTGGAGCAGACCTCTGATTCCCAGGCTATAGTGCGACTGAACAGCTATGCAAACTCAACCATCTCTGTTACCCCATACTCAGCAGGGCTGGTGGAAACTTGAGAGCTGTTAGGAAGCAAGTGCGATTGGATTGACACCACAGAGGAATGGAGTATTTGGGATCTTGAAATTGGGGTGGAGGAGAGGCCACTTTATGGAGCACTTGAGATCCATTGAAGCAGCTGCTGTTTTGGCCTCATCTACATTTGTTAGCGATGGTTGTGTCAGTGAAAAAAAGGATCATATCAGATTATCCATGGGAAGAAGTACACCTGTTCTTTTGGATGGTATTTGTTGTTACAAAACCTGTAACCTGAAGCCTGTTGCGGTTTCATTTGCGCCCAGGCGTCAGCTGCCATTTAGGGCTGTGCCTTGGGTTGTCCAGCTGGCTACTTTCTCCTCCATGTCTACGTGTGGAGAGGCAGCTAGTGCGCATGCGTGTGCCGATTTACCCCAGCCGCAGCCTAACTACAGTGTTTCACCTAGTGAGTATGCTCTGCCTGACTGTGCCATTGATAAGGCTAAGGGGTGCTTCACACACAGCGAGCTCGCTGCCGAGATCGCTGCTGAGTCACGCTTTTTGTGACGCAGCAGTGACCTCATTAGCGATCTCGCTGTGTGTGACACTGAGCAGCGATCTGGCCCCTGCTGCGAGATCGCTGCTCGTTACACACAGCCCTGGTTCGTTTTCTTCAAAGGCGCTCTCCTGCTGTGACACACAGATCGCTGTGTGTGACAGCGAGAGAGCGACAAATGAAGCGAGCAGGGAGCAGGAGCCGGCATCTGGCAGCTGAGGTAAGCTTGTAACCAAGATAAACATCGGGTAACCAAGGTGGTTACCCGATATTTACCTTAGTTACCAGCCTCTGCAGCTCTCACGCTGCCTGTGCTGCCGGCTCCGGCTCTCTGCACATGTAGCTGCTGTACACATCGGGTTAATTAACCCGATGTGTACAGCAGCTAGGAGAGCAAGGAGCCAGCGCTCAGTGTGCGCGGCTCCCTGCTCTCTGCACACACAGCTAAGCGGTGTGCGCTGGTAACTAATGTAAACATCGGGTAACCATACCCGATGTTTACCTTAGTTACCAGTCTCCGCAGCTTCCAGACGGCGGCTCCGTGCAAGCGCAGCGTCGCTTGCACGTCGCTGCTGGCTGGGGGCTGTTCACTGGTCGCTGGTGAGATCTGCCTGTTTGACAGCTCACCAGCGACCATGTAGTGATGCAGGTGAAGGTACCCTAAGTCTTCATTTCGGGATACAGCGCATGCTCCCACACTTAGTGCGAAAAGCCTCTTTGCACAGGTACTTGCATTCTGTGCCGGGTCTAAGTCCTGTTTTGTGCCTAGAGACCATGCTAAAGCTGATAGTCTTTTTTCAGAGACTGTATTTCATGCTACTGAGCATGCTCAGGCACTTACTGCATCAGAGACTAGGTCCGGTAATGAACTCTTTGGCCCTGCCCCTGATGTGTGGGTCCCATATAGACCACAGGGCATCAGGTGTCCTGACGATGTGGCCAGCCACTCCCAAATGGCTTGCAGAGGCCCCTCCCCTATGACTTGTCACCGCATTATTGATGGTCAGACGATGACTGGTGAGGTGTTTGGGTCATGGCAGCCATGAGGTCATCATTGAAGTTGCGGTTCCAAATAGGACGCTAGTTATGCCACTCATGACGTGTCACTCTGCTTTTGTCTCCAGGAGGTGCATTGTGGTTCACCCTGGTTTGGGGCGGACCCAGGTTATAAAAGGGGCTGGAGCCAACAAGGAGGTGCGCAGTCTTCTATTATGCTCCGAAAGAGCACACCTCCATGTGTTGAACCCATTGCGGCTTTAGGCCAGAGGTAGGCAGGGATAGGGTGTCGATGCAGGCCACCACCACAGTTGGTAACGCAGAACGGTTAAGACCAGCTCCTGTCCTACCAGTCCTGCTTGTGCAGCCCAGTGGCATTAATAGGCCTGCTGCTGCTGATGCGCCTGCTGTCCACAGGTGTGGCCCCTACGCACACGGTCAGCGTACTCAATGGCCCCTGTGTTGTTAACAGGGAGTTCCTGGGCTGGGTGGGCATGTGGACCCTGTGACGCTAACAGGGCTCCCAGTCTCCAGATCCGAATGGCGTCTAACTCGGTTCAGGCTACTATTAGTTTCATAGCCACACAGCTCTGTATCCTCCACCAAACCTTCCAGTTGCCAACCTCTCCTTTTCCATCTGGGAGCACGGTGGACACTGACTGCTGATGGGGATATATACCTTTCTCTTTCTTTTCTTATTAATTTTCGTTATATAGCGGTAACATAGTATATACCACCTTATCCAAATCTGCCAGTCCCACTGTAACAGATGGTGTTTCTTCAGCAAATGTTACTGTTGCTTAACCACCAAATCCACGGACCAAAACTTTTTTCCCCTTTCCAACACACCTGTTCCCCTTTCCACCAGCATCTGTCCTTTTTCAACTCATTTCGGTATATGACCAAAAGTGCAACTCTGCAGGGACACCGTACTCAACGCCATCTCAGCACAGCAGCCAGCCCTCGGTCCCTCAGATGTGGACAAGTAAAAGACCATTTCCTCCTATCCATGACAAAGCGTTGAGATTCACTCTGTGCAACACTGGTGTTTAGTGGAAAAGCAGATCTAAGATTGCGTACCACATTCTGCAGATACTCCTGTATACGTGCGTCCATTTCTATGGCAGGAATTATTTCGCCAAATTTTGTCTTGTACCGGGGATCTAACAGTGTGGCAACCCAGTAGTCAGGATTACTTCAAATTCGTACAATCCGAGGGTCATGTTGTAGGTAGTGCAGCAAGAAGGCGCTCATGTGTCTTGTGCATCCAGGAGGACCAAGTCCTTGGTGTGTTGGTGGCAGAGAGGTGAGAATCGTGCCTCCTTCCTCTGCCCTCTCCCCACAACCTCGCACAACCGAAATGTGAGCAAGCTCTCACTCATCTGCTGAGTCTTCCATGCTCATCGCCAGTTCGTCCTCCATTTCTTCATGGGCTCCTGCACCTTCCTCAACACTTTTTGCTGATACTATGCGCCCTTGTTAATCCCTCTCCCTCACCATGACTGCCGCCTAGGTGCCACTGACCATCTGGACCTCGTAGATCTTGTTATCCCTTCCGCATATGACTCCTCCTGTACTTCCTCCCCTTACTCTTGTCCCAACACCTGACTCCGAATAATAATTACAGTGTGGTCCATCATGTAGATGACCAGAATTGTCAGGCTGAGAATGGCATCGCCAGTGCTAAACATCTTCGTCGACATTTGTAAACTGTGTAGAAGGGTGCATAGGTCCTTGATCTGACACCACTCCAGCAGCGTGATCTGCACCACCTCTGGATCAAGTTATCCCAGGCTATATGTCATAACGTATTGCAGCAGGGTTCGGCGGTGCTGCCACAAACGCTGCAACATGTGCAGATTCAAATTCCTCCATGTCGGCACATCGCATTTCAGGCGTTTAACCACCAGACCTAAAGACTTCTGTAGCGACGAAAGTTGTTGAGCTGCTGTGTGCGCACGATGGAAGTGAGCACATAGCGAGCGTGCCCGCTGCACAAGGCCATGTAAGCCGGGATGGTGTTTTAAAAATTGCTGGAGAATTAGGTTCAACACGTGAGCCATACAAGGCACGTGTGTCACATTGCCCTGACGATGGCCCGCAGCCAGGTTTGCATCATTGCCGCACACGGCTGTTAAGTCACCAACGGAGTCCGCTCCGTCAATTTGTACTCCGGTCGCCAGGTGACAACGTGTTCCTTTCATGCATAGTGCTGATGATGGGAGAGGAGTCGATGCTAGCGGCGCAGGTGGACGCAGGTTGTGCTCACCCACTGGGCTGCATTACCTTGACAGATGCAGAATCTCTGGCTGAATGTAGCTGGTGGGTATCTCACAGATGAAGTACCATAATTCAGCTACAACCAATGGGAAGACACCACACCCTTTTTTATGCCCATCCTGTCTGCAGACCACTGCCAGACATAGCTATGAACCTCTGGTTACTTTTACCCCCAGTTCAGTTTTATGATTTTGTGTGCTTGTTACCTGACTACTTTTCCTGCTTGCTGTTTATGTACCTTGTTGGCCGATCCGCATTTCACCTCTGCTTGTTTTCTGATTAAGTCCTGGCCGTCCCATTCTGTTCCTGTTCCTCAATTAATGTTTTGACCCTGCCTGACTACTATTCTCTGGAACTGCAGCCTTCCACAGGTATTGATCACCTTGGGCCCTGTGTAATTCCTAATCCCTGTATAGGGGTTAAAGGGTTTCAGGGTTCTAGGGGTCCTGCTTGGCGAGTGGCTTCCCTCTAGCCTATCATTTACAGCCCATCTGAGTGTGTGGATCAAGGAAGGCGTTACACCGTGCTCTCTGCAGAAGGCCATGTGGGCCAGGATAGTGCTTTAAAAATTGCTGGACAACCAGGTTCAACACGTGAGCCACACAAGGCACGTGTGTCACATTGTCACAGCGAAGGGCCGCACTCATGTTTGCATCATTGTCGCACCCGGCCTTCCCTGGCTGCTGGTTGAGTGGAGACAACCATTGATGAAACTCGGTCTCCAGAGCTAACCGTCCACAACTTCTCAGCGGTGTGACTCACATTTCCCATACATTTCAAAGTAAACCTTTGACCGCCTGATGGCATTGAGCTCTGCTGCCAGCATAGTAAGGAGGTGTGTGGTATTCCTTGTGCGCAGTTACAAGGAAGGGTGGCCTGACCACACAGGGTTTGGGCCAAGGTGGAGGACCCACACGAGGTTGAAGAGGCAGAAGCAGTGTATTAACTTCTACATACAGAAGAAGGATAGACAAAACTCGTGGGGACGGCAAGACTTGTACAGCAGACCCTTCTCCATCTCTCCCCACAGTAACCCATTGCCCAGTCAGCGACATGTAACGCCCCTGTCCATGCTTACTGGGCCAATTATCTGTGGTGAAATGCACCCTGTCACACAGAGTTTCTCAAGGAATCAGTGATGTTTAGTGCGACATGCTGGTGTAGCGCGTGCACGCCTTTGTTGGAGAAGGAGTGGCGCCTGGGCATCGGCTCTTGGGGCACTGCGATGGGCATAAGGTCTCGAAAATCCTCGGTTAAAAAGGTTGGAAAGGCAGCATTTTGGTAGCCAACAGTTTGCAGATGCTGAAAGTCAACCTCCAAGCCATGTCATGCCCTTCTAAAAGCATGTAAAACACAGCGAGGGGACTCCAACCACAGTCTCCCTCGTTTCGACTAACTGGGCCACACACACCCCACTTGACTGGCATCAGTTGACCCAATTTTCAAGATGAAAAAGATGCTTTGCATGAAGCACTCTCAAAAATACGCGTGCCTTTCCCGTCCCCTGGCTGACCCAGGGGAAGAAAAGTCCTCTGAGAGCCATGACTTGTTCATCTTGGTTCTTTTAGAAACACAGCGAGGGGACTCCAACCACAGTCTCCCTCGTTGCCACTAATTGGGCCACACACACCCCACTTGACTGGCATCGGTTGACCCCCCTTTTGAAAAAGAAAAAGATGCTTTGCATGAAGCACTCTCAAAAATACGCATGCCTTTCCCGTCCCCTGGCTGACCCAGGGGAAGAAAAGTCCTCTGAGAGCCATGACTTGTTCATCTTGGTTCTTTTAGAAACACAGCGAGGGGACTCCAACCACAGTCTCCCTCGTTGCCACTAATTGGGCCACACACACCCCACTTGACTGGCATCGGTTGACCCCCCTTTTGAAAAAGAAAAAGATGCTTTGCATGAAGCACTCTCAAAAATACGCGTGCCTTTCCCGTCCCCTGGCTGACCCAGGGAAAGAAAAGTCCTCTGAGAGCCATGACTTGTTCATCTTGGATCTTTTAGAAACACAGCGAGGGGACTCCAATCACAGTCTCCCTCGTTGCCACTAATTGGGCCACACACACACCCCACTTGACTGGCATCAGTTGACCCAATTTTCAAGATGAAAAAGATGCTTTGCATGAAGCACTCTCAAAAATACGCGTGCCTTTCCCGTCCCCTGGCTGACCCAGGGGAAGAAAAGTCCTCTGAGAGATATGTCCACATTGTCAGTGGACAGACACGTGTGCTTATCTGCCAGCAGACCCCCAGCAGCACTGAAGACAGGTTCCGAGAGAACGCTGGCTGCAGGACACGACAAGATCCCCAAGGCGTACGTGTCGAGCTCAGGCAATTTATCCAGATTGGAAGCCTAAAATGAGCAGAGCTCAAGTTGCACAGTAATGGCATCGATGTTTCCTTGCATATACTCATATATGTGTCTCCTCCTCTTTTTCCTTGTCCAGCTCTTTTGTTTTCGCATGCGTATATGTCCTTGTCACTTTCCCATGTGTTTGTGTTGTGTTGTGAGTTGTTAATCACCTTTTAGACACCTTTGAGGGTGTTTTCTAGGTGTTTTTCTGTGTTTGTGATTGCCTGCCATTGTTTCCTATGCAGTTCGAGTTCGGTTCGTTGAACGTTCGACGAACCGAACTCGAACGGGAGCTCTGTTCGGCGAACCGACCTCGAGCCGAACCGGGACCGGTTCGCTCATCTCTATAATTAATTAAAGGCTAGGTAGAAGGTTATCAGGATGATTTCACAAATTTGTGAGATAGAGAGGAGGCTATGAAGCTAAAATTAATGTTTTAAGAAAAGGATTTAGGCTAGGTTCGCACACTGCGTCTTTTTGACGCTGCGTTTTTGTGCGTTTTTGGCCGCTAAAAACGCACAAAAACGCGCCTGCGTTGAAAAAACGCATGCGTTTTTGCCGCGATTTGGTGCGTTTTTGGCTGCGTTTTGCTGTGTTTTTGATCTCTGCGTTTTGCTGCGTTTTTCCAATGCATTGCATGGGGGGAAAACGCAGAAAAACACAGGAAAGAACTGACATGTCCATTTTTTTTTTTAACTCAAAAACGCAGGTAAAAAAAACCGATGTGTGCGGACAGTAAAAATGAAAACTCATAGACTTTGCTGGGGAAGCAAAGTCCTGCAGTTTTGAGGCCAAAAACGCACCCGAAAAACGCGCAAAAGTGCTGCGAAAAACGCACTGTGCGCACATAGCCTTATAAAGTGCACTGTTTATTTGCTAATTAGGGCCTTGACTAGTCCATACAGAATTGTTTCCCTAGACTAGTTGGCCCTTTTCCCATGTTATCACACCCCTGTGGGCATGATTACATGATTTCCACAAGCCGGCGTCACTGTCAGCCCCTGGAAATATTGCGCATGCACACAGCTGTGTTCGCTGTGTGCATGCGAACGAACACAGCTGTTCGTTCGTATAGGAAGAACAGCTTCTGCACTCCCAATCATGCTCAGTGTGTCTCTCTGAAGCCAGGACTTGTACACTCTGCTTCAGAAGAGGCTCAATGTGAGTGAACACAGCTGCACGCATGTGCAAGATTTCCAAATCATGTTATCACGCCCACAAGGGTGTGATAACATGGAAAGAGTGCCTACTAGTCTGGGGAACTAATGACACTAGTATATCATATATGTACATACATACAAAACACCAAAAAGAGGAATAAAAACCTCCAAAAGTTAAGCAAAAACTCACAAAAAGACTAATGTACTGCCAGGATGCAGCAAGACCTCCATTAAATGGAGACATCACAGGTGCAAAGGGAGATGGTAGTAAAATTGCACACTTGTGGCTTGCATAGGTCACTGTTCACACACACACAGGCACACAGTATCTGGTATGCAGCCTATTAGTTACGCCCAACCCAATCGATGCAAGCGGGCTACGCCAGTACTAGATATGTGCACCATGCAGGGACAGTGAGTATAATATGCAAGGGCTAACATTAAGAGACCTGACTGCATCCTGTATAAAATATTCTGTGCAAAAGAATAAATAAATATATGAGGTATTGGTAGGTAATATGGCCATAGTACGGAAGCCCACAATCCACGTCACGGATCCTCATGTTTGTGGGTCCCTACCTAGCCACAAGTGTGCAATTTTACTACCATCTCCCTTTGCACCTGTGATGTCTCCATTTTAATGGAGGTCTTGCTGCATCCTAGCAGTGCATTAGTCTTTTTGGCCTGGGCAGTTTACATCTTCTGCCATTAGTCTGTGAGTTTTTGCTTAACTTTTGGAGGTTTTTATTCCTCTTTTTGGTGTTTTTTTGACCTGTCAGGTTGCCTTGAAATTCACATATAATGTCCTCCTTTCAACCTCTCCTCTCCCCTTGCGTTCATGATAAAGCTCTGAAGCCCCTCTTTCAACCTCTGATCCCAATCCTCCCCCTCCTTATTGTCTCCCCCTCAGTCTATTAAAAAAAGTCACCCCTCACCTCTCCACATGGGTCTTCGCCGCATTGCTTCTTCTCTTGTACGGGTCCCCACCACACCGCATCTACTCCTGTTTGGGCCCCCCGCCACACTGCATATTCTTCTGCTGGTCACTTTTCAAATGACACAGCCACACGGAAAGTGCCAGACACAGAGAAGAGGACAGACACCTGCGTTCCGCTGCCTGCTCTGTACAGAGCTACGGAATCATTCTCTGCACGGCATGCTGCATGTGATGAGGGCAATCTGGCCTGAAGCCCCTAGAGCCTCGAGCTCTGGACAACAGGTCAGATTGCCCTCACTACTAACCAGCCTGCAAGGGCCCCCTGAACCTCCGGGCCCTTGTGCGACTGCATCAGCTGCACCAGCGACATGTCCGCTGCTGATCTGTTTCATCTACTAAGTCAAGTCATCACTCGATTACCGTAAACCCCTTTTCCCACAATGGCAAACTATGCTTATGGGGAGAGGGTTACCATTATTCCATTTGGAAATGTGGAGACTCCTAGTTGGGTCTACAAGTTGTGTGTTGTCTATAGTGACAGAAGTCTCAGAGCAAGAGGCCTACACCTGGCGCTCATCAACTCATTTGAAAAATGAAAATGCTGGCCCACAACCTGTGTGGTGCAAGACCCATGGCTGACTGCTGTAAAAAGACACTATGGGTACTGTGAGGCAATTGATGCCACGGTCCTGTTGTCTGCCCATCATTTTTTTTGAAATGTGGAGACTCCAAAATGGGTCATCAAGTTTTGTTTTGTCTTTAGCGGCTGTGATCTCAGAGCAACCTGAGGTGAGGTCACTGAGTTCACTGAGGTCACCTAAGGTGAGGTTACCTGTGATCACAGGTGGTGGACCATGGGAACCTCCAGCTGTGACCGCAAATAACCTGAGTGACACCACCTCGCTGAGGCTCACTCTCTTCCTTAAGCTCACAGCGGGCAGTTATGTTCTATGGTCGACCCCTGTCCCTTCAGATGTAACAGAGCTGGAATCATTGTGGGACCTCGTGTGGATTACATCAGACCTGGGTGTTTGGTGGGTTAATAAATTGGTGAATTATGTTTTTTTTCTTGTATTTTACTTTAAATAAAGGATTTTTTGGATGTTTGTCTTTATTTCTTTTCACTTACAGATTACTAATGGGAGATCTCATAGACACTTCTCATTACTAATCTAGGGCTTAGTGGCAGCGATGGGCTGTTCTTAACCTCTTTATTAACCCAATTTCCACCACACCAGTGTAATCAAGAAGAGCCAGGTAAAGTTCCAGGGGGCCCAATAAGCAAGGGTCTCCCCAGCCTGAGAATACCAGCCCCCACCCGTCGGAATTTATGATGACTGGGTATCAAAATTGGGAGGACCGCAATTATTTGTTTAAATTTTTTTAAAGAGCCTCATGCGGTTCCTCTTATTTTCATACATAGCCAAGAAAAGTGCACCTCTGGGGGCTGCAACCTGTAGTCATATGCTTTATCTGTGCTAGGTATCATAATACGGGCAAACTCTTCATTAATTTTAAGCAGTGATTATAAGCAGTCAGATATGCTGTCCCACAGCCTGGGGGCGCTGTCTGACTGCAACCAATCAGACACAGGGACTGCCTGTGGGTGGGGGAAGCAGTGAATATGTATGAGGCTAATGAGTAGCCCGAAAAGAAGAGTGAGTGACCCCAAAGCAGTTACAGCCACTCTGGTGACTCGGTAAGTATAGGACTCTTTCTTTGTCTTTAGTTTTTATTTTTTTTTTTTTTTTCCGAGTTGTCAAATCCAGATCATTAGCCAAAGTTCCCTGAGAACTCTGGGCCCAAACCTGGCACCCGGATACTTTTGACAAAGCGCAGATCTGGACTTTTACAGTCCAGGTCCGAAAATCACTACTTGTAAGTTCTTAGCCCCATAGGAAAAAATAAAGTCACACCTGTACTTGTATGAATGATTGAATGAACAAATTACACTTCACATTTTCTTCCTGTTGAACAAAAATGATTTATGACTGTTTTACACCTATAAAAAGATGTACTACTACCTTAGTACCTAAAAGAATAAGCAAGTGCATAGTTAATATACAGGCAGCCCAAGAATAATGCTTTCAGCTCAAGAGGAAGGCAAAGTCTACACCTCACACTTGCACTGCTGCTCTCGCAATCCATGCCACCCGTCCATGTTGGATCAGTCACCTCATCATCGTCCAGGTCGTCTTCAAATTCCTGAAGGTCAACATCTTCAGTAATGGAGGTTTCAGGCTGTACACTATTTCAATCCATTTAAGTGATTTTCTGGCCTCTTCAGCCCTCCTAGGAAGGTCTACGGGAAAAATATTTGCATTCCCCATTGACTTCTATTATACTTGTTGCTCAAATTGAGTCCATCCAAGCATTCGACCTGCTCGATTTTAGTAACTAGCACTCGAGCAGTGTAGTGCTTGCGCATCACTACTATTGGTTAGTAAGTGGATATTTCTGTTTCTACAGTGATTCAGCTCTTCAGTGAAGTATAAGATATCGCCTAATTAATAGTGATGAGCGAGCATGCTTGTTACTACTCGGTACTCGCACGAGTATCACTGTACTCGGGCTACTCGGCGGGGACCGAGTAATCTCGCGATACTCGTGCTGTACTCGTGGACTTCATCCCTGCATGTTGGCGCTCTTTTGAGAGCCAGCCCTCATGCAGGGATTGGCTGGCAGACCACTGCAATGCCACAGCCCTGTTAGTTGTGGAATTGCAGTGATTGGCCGGCCCGCACAGCGTGACCGAGCCTTTATACCGGCGGGCGCGCTGTGCTCTGCTCACAGCCATCCAGACAGTCAGTGCAGGGAGAGTGTTGCTGCTTCAGGGAAAGGTTTGCGGCCCTTTATAGCTATTTCCGTAGCAGGGCTGCAAACAGTGTGACCAAAAGTCCTTCTCAGGACTATTCTAGTTGTATACAGGCAGGCAGGGTATAGCCAGGTCGGAGTACAGTAGCAGAGTCCTTCTCAGGACTATTGTTGCTATATACAGGCAGGGTATAGCCAGGTCGGAATACAGGCTAGTGACCAGAAGAGTCCTTGTCAGGACTATTGTAGCAGTATACAGGCAGGCAGGCAGGGTATATAGCCATTCCTAGTGGTGACCGTATACCAACCTTCATCATATCTGGGGCTGGTGTACACAGTCTAAAACAGTCCAGATAGTGTCAGACTTCTCATTCATTTTTGCTCCTAAAAACCTGTTAGGTTCTTAGTGCGTCCGTGCTTGAATTTAAAAACCGCACGTGTGTGCCTGTCGGTGGCAGCGTACAGGTGCACTTGTGTGCGTTTTTACCAAACTATTATATAACGCACAAGTGTAGTGTATAATACACGTCAGTCAGCAGTGGCTGATAGTGTCAGACTTCTCATTAATTTTTGCTCCTAAAAACCTGTTAGGTTCTTAGTGCGTCCGTGCTTGCATTTAAAAACCGCACGTGTGTGCCTGTCGGTGGCAGCGTACAGGTGCACTTGTGTGCGTTTTTACCAAACTATTATATAACGCACAAGTGTAGTGTATAATACACGTCAGTCAGCAGTGGCTGATAGTGTCAGACTTTTCATTAATTTTTGCTCCTAAAAACCTGTTATGTTCTTAGTGCGTCCGTGCTTGCATTTAATAACCGCACGTGTGTGCCTGTCGGTGGAAGCGTACAGGTGCACTTGTGTGCGTTTTTACCAAACTATTATATAACGCACAAGTGTAGTGTATAATACACGTCAGTCAGCAGTGGCTGATAGTGTCAGATTTCTCATTAATTTTTGCTCCTAAAAACCTGTTAGGTTCTTAGTGCATCCGTGCTTGCATTTAAAAACTGCACGTGTGTGCCTGTCGGTGGCAGCGTACAGGTGCACTTGTGTGCGTTTTTACCAAACTATTATATAACGCACAAGTGTAGTGTATAATACACGTCAGTCAGCAGTGGCTGATAGTGTCAGACTTCTCATTAATTTTTGCTCCTAAAAACCTGTTAGGTTCTTAGTGCGTCCGTGCTTGCATTTAAAAACCGCACGTGTGTGCCTGTCGGTGGCAGCGTACAGGTGCACGATTTGCACAAACTTGGATATAACGCACAAGTCTAGTGAATACACGTCAGCACAGCATTGCAAAATGCGCAAGGGCGTTGGCAAGGAACAAGGAAGTGGACGTGATGGTGGTGCAGGCAGAGGCCGAGGTCGTGGGCACAACAAAGGGCCACATCTAGTCGCTCGCATGTCCTGTCCCAAATTCTTGGGGACTGCAGCAGTACACCGCTCTTTAACCAACACCAGTGTCAACAGGTTGTTAGTTGGATAGCGGATAATGCTTCCAGTCAGATTGGCACCACCACAAACACTCTGTCTTCCACACGGTCAAGTGTCAGTAGCCGTGATACTGCACCGCACATTTCAGAACCTGATCCTCCTTCCTACCACAAGGCTGAGTACACGTCCTCGTACATTAATGATCCCACACTTGGACACTCGGAAGAGCTGTTCACGTTTCAATTCGCACATTCTGGCCTCTCGCCAGCTCATGTTGAAGTGGGTCATGAGGAGATCGTATGTACAGATGCCCAAATATTTGAGCAGCCACATTCTCACGAAGTTGGCAACGTGTCTCAACAAGGGGTGGACGATGATGAGACACAATTATCAGGAAGTCAGGAGGAGGAGCAGGGTGCGGAAGAGGAAGACGACGTGGTGGATGATCCAGTAACTGACCCAACCTGGCAGGAGGATATGCAGAGCGAGGACAGCAGTGCACAGGGGGAGGGAGGCGTAGCATCCCAACAGGCAGTAAGAAGCAGGGTGGTGGCTCCAGGCAGAAGTCAGGCAACCGTTCCCCGGAACAACAACACGACACAAGGTGCCTGTACAAATGTTAGGTCTTCCCGAGTCTGGCAGTTTTTTAAGTTGGCTCCAGATGATTCTAAAAAGGCCATTTGCAACACCTGCCATGCCAGCATCAGCAGGGGTACAAAAACTAGCAGCCTGACCACCACCAGCATGATCAGGCACATGTCAGCCAAGCACCCGACTTTGTGGGAAGTACAACAGAGTCGAGGAGCAGTGCTTGCTGATGTCACTGCTACGTCTTCGCTGGTTGTGCATGCGAGCCAATCCCCTGTCCATGCTGCCTGCGAACAAGCCTCCTCCGGTCCTGCACCTGCAGTTGCCTACGCAGAAATAACACCATCATCAAGCACGTCCTTGTCCCAGCGCAGCGTTCAGTTATCCATTCAGCAAACCTTTGAACGCAGGGGCAAATACACTGCCAACGCCCCACATGCCACAGTTCTAAATGCTAACATTTCGCGACTGCTTGCGCTGGAAATGTTGCCTTTTAGGCTGGTGGAGACAGAAGCATTCCGCGACCTGATGGCGGCAGCTGTCCCACGTTACTCGGTCCCCAGCCGCCACTATTTCTCCCGGTGTGCCGTCCCCGCGTTGCATAACCACGTGTCACAAAACATCACACGTGCCCTGAACAACGCTTTTTCACCCAAAGTCCACCTAACCACAGACACGTGGACAAGTGCTTGTGGGCAAGGCCGCTACATCTCGTTGACGGCACACTGGGTTAATATTGTGGAAGCTGGGACCCAGTCTGAGCGAGGGACGGAACACGTCCTTCCCACACCAAGGTTTGCAGGCCCTACCTCAGTCAGGGTTTCACCCACACTCTACAGCTCCGGAATGTCATGCTCTTCAGCCTCCTCCTCCTCCTGCGCATCCTCATCCACTGTACCCTCCATACCAGCCCCAAGCTGGAAGCACTGCAGCACTGCCTCGGCGAAGCGGCAACAGGCTGTGCTGAAGCTAATCTGCATAGGTGACAAACCCCACAATGCAGAAGAGGTGTGGACAGCTCTGAAACAGCAGGCAGATCACTGGCTCACACCTCTGAACCTAAAGCCAGGAAAGGTCGTGTGTGACAATGGCCGGAACCTGGTGGCGGCTTTGAGGCGAGGCCAGCTGACACATGTTCCATGCGTGGCCCATGTGCTCAACCTCGTGGTTCAGCGGTTTCTAAAGTCATACCCAGAGCTGTCTGATCTGCTGGTAAAAGTTCGCCGCCTGTCTGCACATTTTCGAAAGTCACCTACTGCTTCAGCCGGCCTTGCCGGCTTTCAGCGCCGTTTGCATCTTCCGGCTCACAGACTGGTGTGTGATGTCCCCACGCGTTGGAATTCAACTCTGCACATGTTGGTCAGGATATGTGAGCAGAAGAGGGCAGTTGTTGAGTACCTGTATCACCTAAGCCGTCGGGAAATGGGTCAAACTCCACACATAACACCTGAGGAGTGGAGATGGATGTCCGACCTATGTACCATCCTCCAAAACTTTGAGGACTCCACCAAGATGGTGAGTGGTGATGACGCCATTATTAGCGTCACCATACCGCTACTCTGCCTTCTAAAACGGTCTCTGCTCAAAAACAAACATGAAGCATTGGAGGCGGAGCGCGATGAGTTGCAGCAAGAAACAGTAGTGGGTGTGGGTGATAACACACAGCCCAGCCTCGTCTCATCACAACTTGCAGTGGAGGACTATGACGAGGAGGAGGATGAAGACATGGAGCAACTCTCCGGCCAAATTGAGGATATGACATGCACACCAGTCATATCCTTGGTTCAGCGTGGCTGGCCAGAGGACAGGGTAGATGAGGAGGAGGAGGAGGAGGAGGACAGCATGTTCAGTCATCGTGTTGGTCAGGCTACTGAAGTCCTGGCTGTTAAGAGTCTGGCGCACATGGCTGACTTTATGGTAAGCTGCCTGTCTCGTGACCCTCGCGTTAAGAACATCTTGGCCGACAATCATTACTGGTTGGTAACACTGTTAGACCCACGCTACAAGGAGAATTTTATGTCTCTTATTCCCGAGGCGGAGAGGTCAACCAAAATGCAGCAGTTCCGGAAGGCCATAGTCACGGAAGTAGGCAAAGCATTCCCCTCACAAAACGCTAGCGGCATAGGTCAGGAATCAGTGGACAACCAAGGCGTACAGCCGAGAGAGGCACAAGTCCAATCCGCCAGAGGTAGGGGAACAGTCTTTAAGATGTGGGACAGTTTTCTCAGCTCCTCACGTACCACAGCTCCTGAGGTGCGGGGTAGTGCCACAAGAAATCCTAAGTTTGCCTAGATGCTCAAGGAGTACCTTGCAGATCGAACAACTGTACTCCGACATTCCTCTGTGCCTTACAATTATTGGGTATCCAAGGTGGACACGTGGCATGAATTGGTTCTCTACGCCTTGGAAGTCCTGGCCTGCCCTGCCGCTAGCGTTTTGTCAGAGCGTGTTTTTAGTGCCGCAGGTGGAATCATTACAGATAAACGCACCCGCCTGTCAACTGAAAATGCTGACAGGCTGACTCTGATCAAGATGAACAAGGGTTGGATTGGGCCAGACTTCACCACTCCACCAGCAAATGAGAGCGGAATTTAAAGTTTGTAACGGGAATTTGCCATGTACCTCCACTCACCCATGGGTACACACTTCTGGACTTTGGATAATCGCTGGACTGCTCCTCCTTCTCCTCATGCGCCACCATGATGACCGTTACAATAGTTAGGCCTTTGTTTCAGGTATACCCCCAGTGGTAAATTTTTTCGCCCATTCTTTGCAGAATGGACATTACAATGACAGGAGACCCACTCCTTTGCAATGGGAACAATGTTTTGAGGCCCTCATGCACGTCTCTATCCAGGGACAACGTGGAGCCTCCCAATTTTTGGCTGCCCTGCCTAAGGGCTATACTATAATACAACCACTTCCTGACAATGGACACTTAATGTTTTGAGGCCCTCATGCACGTCTCTATCCAGGGACAACGTGGAGCCTCCCAATTTTTGGCTGCCCTGCCAAAGGGCTATACTACAATAGACCCACTTCCTTACAATGGGCACTTCAGGTTTACAGGCCCTCATGCACATCTCTATCCAGGGACAACGTGGAGCCTCCCAATTTTTGGCTGCCCTGCCAAAGGGCTATACTACAATAGACCCACTTCCTTACAATGGGCACTTCAGGTTTACAGGCCCTCATGCACATCTCTATCCAGGGACAACGTGGAGCCTCCGAATTTTTGGCTGCCCTGCCTAAGGGCTATACTATAATACACCCACTTCCTGACAATGGACACTTAATGTTTTGAGGCCCTCATGCACGTCTCTATCCAGGGACAACGTGGAGCCTCCCAATTTTTGGCTGCCCTGCCAAAGGGCTATACTACAATAGACCCACTTCCTTACAATGGGCACTTCAGGTTTACAGGCCCTCATGCACATCTCTATCCAGGGACAACGTGGAGCCTCCCAATTTTTGGCTGCCCTGCCAAAGGGCTATACTACAATAGACCCACTTCCTTACAATGGGCACTTCAGGTTTACAGGCCCTCATGCACATCTCTATCCAGGGACAATGTGGAGCCTCCCAATTTTTGGCTGCCCTGCCAAAGGGCTATACTACAATAGACCCACTTCCTTACAATGGGCACTTCAGGTTTACAGGCCCTCATGCACATCTCTATCCAGGGACAATGTGGAGCCTCCCAATTTTTGGCTGCCCTGCCAAAGGGCTATACTACAATAGACCCACTTCCTTACAATGGGCACTTCAGGTTTACAGGCCCTCATGCACATCTCTATCCAGGGACAATGTGGAGCCTCCCAATTTTTGGCTGCCCTGCCAAAGGGCTATACTACAATAGACCCACTTCCTTACAATGGGCACTTCAGGTTTACAGGCCCTCATGCACATCTCTATCCAGGGACAATGTGGAGCCTCCCAATTTTTGGCTGCCCTGCCAAAGGGCTATACTACAATAGACCCACTTCCTTACAATGGGCACTTCAGGTTTACAGGCCATCATGCACGTCTCTATCCAGGGACAACGTGGAGCCTCCCAATTTTTGGCTGCCCTGCCTAAGGGCTATACTACAATAGACCCACTTCCTTACAATGGGCACTTCAGGTTTACAGGCCCTCATGCACATCTCTATCCAGGGACAATGTGGAGCCTCCCAATTTTTGGCTGCCCTGCCAAAGGGCTATACTACAATAGACCCACTTCCTTACAATGGGCACTTCAGGTTTACAGGCCATCATGCACGTCTCTATCCAGGGACAACGTGGAGCCTCCCAATTTTTGGCTGCCCTGCCTAAGGGCTATACTATAATACACCCACTTCCTGACAATGGACACTTAATGTTTTGAGGCCCTCATGCACGTCTCTATCCAGGGACAACGTGGAGCCTCCCAATTTTTGGCTGCCCTGCCAAAGGGCTATACTACAATAGACCCACTTCCTTACAATGGGCACTTCAGGTTTACAGGCCCTCATGCACGTCTCTATCCAGGGACAACGTGGAGCCTCCCAATTTTTGGCTGCCCTGCCTAAGGGCTATACTACAATAGACCCACTTCCTTACAATGGGCACTTCAGGTTTACAGGCCCTCATGCACGTCTGTATGCAGGGGCATTGGTGAACCTCACAATTTTGGACTGCCCTGGCAAAGGAAAATACTACAAAGACTCACTTCCTCAAAATGGGCACATTAGACTCAGAGGCCTTCATGTACGTCTCTTCTCAGGGACATCGGAGTGCCACACAATGTTTTACGTAAAATCTTTCATGTATTAATCTCAAAAAGTAACATACATTAGCTCTATCTCACTATTGGGTATGTGCTCTTAACATTTCCGCCATGAAAATTCATTTTGGTGTAATTTTGGACGGTTTTCTGGTGAGTCCGTAAAAATGGCGTAAAACGCGGACAAAATTGTTCACAGCTGTGACTTTTGAGTGATAAATGCTTCAAGGGGTCTTCCCCATGCTGTTGCCATGTCATTTGAGCACTCTTCTGAGACTTTTGTGACATTTTTAGGGTTTCTACATGCTGCCGGGGGTCATTTCACAAAAATACTCGGGTCTCCCATAGGATAACATTGGGCTCGTTGCTCGGGCCGAGTACACGAGTATCTTGGGATGCTCGGCCCGAGCCTCGAGCACCCGAGCTTTTTAGTACTCGCTCATCACTACTAATTAACTACAACTGTAGTAAGTGACAATGCCAAAAACATTATGGCTACCATGCAATTAATAAAAGTAACATGTGCTCGTGTCAAGTTACACACTCTAAACTGGCTTGTGCAAATAAACTCGCTGTAATATTAATTTTCAGAAAAGTATGGGCATTTTAATTATGCCAGGATTTTCAGCAAAGAGACCGTTTCTGCTGAACAACTGGCTGATTTGCCAAATTCAACTTTGTGATACAACTGCATCAGTACAAGCAAAATTAACCAATGAGGTGATGGATAATATGATGCAGCAAAGAAGATGTCTTTGAAAGAATGCACAAAATTGTATGTCTACTGTTACTCAAATTTTTGGGACTTCACAATGTATGCCTTATTTTTACTGAAATTAATTTTTTAGGGACAGCATCGGAGGTGAATTTTTCAGGTAGGACGCTGCTCATGATTCACATCCTGCACAGGGAGGGGAACTAAGGGCAAAAATTAATATTTAAAAAAAAATTGTTGGACTTGTATGACTCCTAATTTTTATTAGTTCTCACATATTTCTGCACTCAATCTACACCTCCTGGCAAAAAAAATCACATCACTATTGCATAAAAACTGCATGGTGTTTTAGTGCATTTTTTTGCCAGGCGGTGTAGATTGAGTGCAGGATATGGTGTCAAAATTTTAGTATCAAATATGAATCTCTTGGCAAAAACAAATACGGTTTTCTACCATTAGATGCAGGTCTGTGAACACAGTGACCACACCTTAGGTGAGGTCACTTAGTTCAATGAGGTCATCTGAGATCAGGTTACCTACTGAAGAATTGCTCTGATCAGCAGAAGTGATAAGACAGTGCAGACGTCAAGTCCCTAAGGGGACTAATATAATCAATAAAAATGTAAAAAAAAGTTTAAAAAAATATGAAAAAAATACAAAACTAAAAGTTAAATCACCCCCCTTTTGCCCCATTAAAAATTAAACCATAATTAATAAAAAAACAACACCTTTTTTATCATCTTGTTCAAAAATACCCAATATATCAAAATGTTAAATCAATTAATCTTATCGGTAAAAAGGTGTAGTGAGAAAAAAAAATCAGAATGCCAGAATTACGTATTTTTGGGTTGCAGCAACGCTTCATTCAATAGCAGGCGATCAAAACATCGCATCTAAAAATGGTTTCATAAAACGTCAGCTCAAGATGCAAAATATACGCCATCACTGAGCCCCAGATCCCAAAAAGTTACAACGCTACGGGTCTCAGAAAATGGCAACAAAAGCGTAATTCTTTTTTTTTTTACAAACTTCTGAATTTTTTTTTCACCAATTAGATAAAAGTAAAACTTTACATGGTGGTGTCTACAATTTAACAAACCTACAATTTATGGGTGGACTAGAAACCTTCAAATGGAGAATTAAAATCACCCAAGATTGAACTGCAGGAGAAAGAAAGTTAGGATGTGCCATCAGTCTTTTTCTTAGATTACAGGGTCATGCCTTCTGATTAAGCACTTCTGCTCTGCAGCAGGCCCCTTTCAGACGTCAGTGATTCTGGTACGTTTGTGCTTTTTTTTAGGCCCCTTTCACACGTCAGTGATTCTGGTACGTTTGTGCTTTTTTTTAAACGTACCAGAATCACTGACATACGCAGACCCATTATAATGAATGGGTCTGCTCACACGTCAGTGATTTTTCACTGCACGTGTCTCCGTGCAGCGTACCCGCGTGTGCGTGATTGCTGCACGGAGACATGTCCATTTTTTTCTGGCATTACTGATGTTCCACGGACCACGCAGTGGTGTGGTCCGTGAAACACGTGCCAGAAAAAAACGTGCATTTAAAATAATAAACATTTTAACTCACCCGGCGTCCAGCGATGTCCTCTGCAGCCCGTTCTCCCTGCTGCTTCTAAGCCGGCTGATTACTGTCGCGCATATTCATTATGCGCGACACAGCCGACCCGGAAGCAGCTGCTGCGGGGGTCACCGCCGGCCAGATGCTGCGTCGCGGGAGCGATCAGCACCATGGACAGCGGTAGCGGGCGCAGGTGAGTTGATTTCTAAGTGCAATCACGGGCCACGGATAACGGAGCCCGGATTGCACTTAGACAACCCACGTGTGCCGTGATTCACGGCACACGCAGGGACATGTGCGTGTTTTACACGCCAGTGAAAAACGTCACTGTTTTTCACTGACGTGTGAAACGGGCCTAAAACGTACCAGAATCACTGACATACGCAGATCCATTATAATCAATGGGTCTGCTCACACATCAGTGATTTTTCACTGCACGTGTCTCCGTGCACCGTACCCGCGTGTCCGTGATTGCCGCACGGAGACATGTCCATTTTTTTCTGGCATCACTGATGTCCCACGGACCACGCAGTGGTGTGGTCCGTGAAACACGTGCCAGAAAAAAACGTGCTTTTAAAATAAAAATCATTTTTACTCACCCGGCTCCAGCGACGCTGTCTGCAGCCCGTTCTCCCTGCTGCTTCTGAGCCGGCTCATTACTGTCGCGCATATTCATTATGCACGACACAGCCGACCCGGAAGCAGCTACTGCGGTGGTCAGCGCCGGCCAGATGCTGCACCGCGGGAGCGATCAGCACCATGGAGAGTGGGAGCGCGCACAGGTGAGTTAATCTCTAAGTGCAATCACGAGCCATGGAGAACAGAGCCCGGATTGCACTTAGACAACCCACGTGGGCCGTGATTCATGGCACATGGAGGGACATGTGCGTGTTTTACACGCCAGTGAAAAACGTCAGTGTTTTTCACTGACGTGTGAAACGGGCCTTAGGCAGTTTTAATTCTCCATTTGCAGGTTCCTGTCCACCTCTAAATTGTAGGGTTTTTTTTAACCCAAAGAGAGGCATTAGTTTAATAGGTACCCAACAAAATGAGGTCGCCTTGTCAATGGCTGTTGGGCTCACATAAAATCTAGCCAATTTTGTGTACTAATTATCTCAATTTTTAAATGTTTTTTCATAGCAGTAATGCATATCTAAATTCCCATATTCATTGTTTCACATATCTTAAAACTGCAGTGTGCTACTGTCTCCTTTTTGTTACTATGTTTCATATTCAGTTTGCACCTGTTCACATTAGAAAGATAAGATGTGCCTTCAGTCTTTTCTTAGATTACAGGGTTATGACTTCTGATTAAGCACTCCTGCTCTTCAGCCTCAGACGATTTTAATTCACCATTTGCAGGTTCCTGTCTACTCATAGGCATTAGTTTGATAGGGACCCAACATAAATGAGGTATCCTTGAAATGGCTGTTGGGCTCACATAATATCTGGCCAATTTTTTTTGTTAAATATCTCAATTTTTACGTTTTTCATAGCAGTAATGCATGTCTATATTCCCATATTCATTGTTCCATATATCTTAGCACTGCAGGTGCAACTGTCTCCTTTTTGTTACTAGGAATTATTTTAAACTTACAACCTTTTTCAGTGATTGCTTGATATCATTGTTTCTTAAACTGTAGATCATAGGATTGATCATAGGGGTGATAACACAATAAATAAGCGATACAATTTTATTAAAATTGGAAGCTTTAGTCCTTGGCCTGACATATGTAAAGATTGTGGTGCCATAAAACATAGATACAATTATAAGGTGAGAAGCACAAGTAGAAAATGTTTTTTTACGGCCATCAGAGGTTGTGATCTTCAGAATGGTCAAAATTATTTTTACATAAGAAATCATGGTCAGCAACAAGGATGCTAGTAAAATAGTGACCCCAAAATAAAATTCACCATTTCGATGCCGTCGATATTTTGACATGCAAGATTTAGCAATGGGACTGAGTCACAGAAGAAATGATTTATAATATTTGAGCGGCAGAAGGAGAGACGAAATAAAAAATTAGTTGGGATAAGTGGTGAAAATAAACCGGCTAACCAGCAAACTCCAGCTAGTTTAATGCAGACTTTTCCATTCATGATTCCATTATAATGAAGAGGATTACATATAGCAAGATATCGGTCATATGCCATAGCAGTCAACAAGAAGCATTCTGTGCTACCTAAACCAAAGAAAATGTACAACTGGGAGAAACATGCATTGATGGAGATTGTTTTTTTAGTTGACAACAGATTAGAAAGCATATTAGGAACAGTGACAGTGACGTAACTGATCTCTAAAACTGATAGGTTAATGAGATAAAAATACATAGGTGTATGAAGATGATAATCCAAACGGATGACCACAATAATAACTGCATGCTGTGTGAGGGTCAGGATATACATCACCAAAAATATAACAAACAAAGCCAATTGGATTTCCTTGACGTCAGTAAATCCAAGGATAATGAAATCTTTCACTCGTGTGTTGTTTTCTGCATTCATGTTATCTGGTTGGTAAGGAGAAATCATTTCAACAAATTTACAAAATTGAAAAATACACAATATATAGCAAATACTTTCGATCTGTAGTTTTACTTCTAGGGCACCAAGCATCCTATGTAATTAATTAATCACAGTTGTTCACAAAAAGCAGAAATGGGTCGCAACATGGATATTAAGGGTATATCTACTGCACCAACAAATGCAATAAGCAGCTATTAAAATATTGTATCTGGACTATAACTGTTTAAAAAAAAAAAAAGTTTAACATGCAAACAAAAAGCCCTTAAACAGAAATATTGATTAAAAAATGAAAGTATTAGAAGTCTCAAAAAAACAACAATCTATTTGTTTTACCAATTATTTAAAGTTAAAAAAAAAGCTTTATAAGTATGGGATTGCCATTATTGTACTGATTTGCTGATCCATACTTTAAGTCATATTTATAACACAATGAATGTTCTAAACACAAGACAAAAAAAACAACTTGTGAAATTGAAGGGTGTTTTTTGTTTCCATCACATTAGGCATTTTGTCTTTACATTTTCCAGTACATTAAATTAAAAGAAACCAATGTGTCATTAAAAACTAGATCTCATCCCACAAAAAAAACTATCACTTATACGGTCTAGGGAGAAATAAATAAGTATGGCTCTTGAAGAGAGGGGAGGATAAAAACAAAAACTCAATTGAAAATTGCATAGTCAGGAAGGGGTTAAAGTTGTATAGAGTGATTATTAAAAAAATGAAAAAAAAGGCAAACCTGAGAGCCTAGAGAGAGTTAAAGATAATGTAATTGAAAAAAAAATTCACTGAACTACTTGTGACAAAAAAACAAGTATGAAACAAGTCTAAATCAGATAGATGGATAGATAGATAGATAGATAGAGGGATACATAGATAGATAGATAGATAGATAGATAGATAGATAGAGGGATAGACAGATAGATAGATAGATAGATAGATAGATAGATATGTAGATAGATAGATAGATAGATAGATATGTAGATAGATAGATAGATAGATAGATAGAGGTATAGATAGAGGGATAGATAGATAGATAGATAGATAGATAGATAGATAGATAGATATGTAGATAGATAGATAGATAGATGTGTAGATAGATAGATAGTTAGATAGAAGGGTACCAATAATAATATGTTTTAGTTTTTTGCTATAATAAAGTCAGAGAATTGTAGAATGAAAATGCACCTACTACTTCGGTTGGCCTTAGGTTTCTCTACAGTACAATTTTGCAAAATAGACATGAGATACACAGTTTTCAAGGTGTGTTTCTTCTAAATGCTACAAATAATAATAAGATAGTACTTGTTGGCCAGTGAATGATAACAGAACAAAGGATAGATGGTTTAAATACTGGTGGATCCACATTTGGGAACCAAATCTTCTAAATTTGGAGGTAAGCCAGATAATTAATGGCGCTAATTTGGTTTCATTAAGATTGTTTTTGTAATCTCCATTGCTACAATTACAATATAATAGTGATAAATTATTTTTACTATCCAGACGTTGTGAGATTTTGTTATTATTGGATAATAGAAATCAGGAAAAATATCTGTGAAAATTATATAATGCAGTTGATGAAGATCCCCATTTCCATGTTTTCAGGCATGTCTACTCATTCCGTACTGTTCCCTCATTTCCACCTTGACTTCATTCTATTCAATATTGAGAAATGTTTGTGGGTTACACATTTCATGGGGCAGTGCATTGGCTCTCGAAATGTCATCAAGACCTTATTGAGCATGTTGCCTCAAAGAATGACGTAACTTGTGCAAGATGTTGGGTGTGGGACAGAAGAACAACTTGTCAGTCACTGATAGGAGGCAGGAGGTTGGTGAGAAAATGGGGAGAGAGGCCAGACAGCTGTAAATGCAGTGCAAATCCTGCCCCTGCTGAAATTGTGGCTCATTTGCATAAACAATTGCCAAAGAAGTTCTTAAAAATGAAAGTAATGATTTCTAAAGCAAATGTATGAACTCAAGGAAGATTACAGTGATTTTACATAGATGACATAAGTTTGGAGTGTAAAAACCTGCTGACAGGTTCCATTTAAACTTGCTCCGTGCCTACAGACTTTAAAAACAAAGGCAAAAGGATAGATATAGGGATGGCGACTGTGTTCACCACTATTCGGTATCCGACGGATAACAGGCTATTCGCCCCATTTGCTAGCTGACGAATAAAACAGTATCTGCTCTGATACTTTCAGTTTCATTTCTGACTTCGTGGTGCCTGTTTTCCAGCCAATGAACACATCTGATGTTGATTGACCTTACAGTAACGCCGCAGCCATCTTTGTTGTGGTGTTACTGTGATTGGCATGGCCGCACAGCATCATAGAGGCTATATGGGGGGTGTCTCATAGGGGCTATATGTCTATGAGACACCCCTTCATGCTCCTTCTTTCAAAAATACAGCAGTTTTCTATTTTAGTAGGGAAAAAAGGAATCATGCATGAGATTTCTAAACATTTTTCTCATTCGTAAGGCATCAGACTCCTAAACTGGTGAAGCCTATGCACTATTAAAAATTGAAAGGAAAGTTTGCAATAAACCCTGGAATACACTTAGGGGATGACCTGAGAAAACATTTTTTCCCCATTTGGAAGGAGTGGGACTCCTAGACTGGTTATGCATATGTATTATGTGCAAGGGCTCCCAAAAATTAGAAGCAGGTATTCCAGTACAACCTGGAACAGATGGAGCAGCAGCAGCTGCAAAAGCAAACACGATCTTAGGGTGTATAAAAAGAGAGATTAGATCTCGTGATCCAAACGTATTGTTACCCCTCAATAAATCACTTGTAAGGCCACATCTGGAATATGGGATCCAGTTTTGGGCTCCACATTTTAAAAAGGACATTCAGAAGTTAGAGTCAGTTCAAAGGCGGACAACTGGATGATTTCCTCAGTACACACAACATTCTTATTTATAAATGATTTAGTGACAAAATGTATAATTAGTGGAGGAAGGTTGAACTATAGATGGACCTTGAACTTTTATTTTCAACTTATCTAACTATGAGAGAAGGGCTTCAGAGAACATTTACATTTTGGAGAAGTGGAATTTCTGTGGCTAACAACAAGGAGTCCCGGATTTGAGGTCACTACTCAGGGTACTTCTGGCACAACAAGGACCTTCAGACATCCAACTCAGAATTTGCTCCCACTTAGGTGTGCGGCAGTTCCTCCTGTGCCAGCTCAGGGCATCAGGAAGCTACGAGGCTTCGAATAGATTGAACCGGGGTGTTTCCAAACCTTTCTTTATCTCCCTGGAGACCATTGCCAATGAAAATTAAAGAACCATGTGGGGGAAACGTCTCCAACCCATCCTACGAAAAGAACACCACAAGTTCTTGCCCATTTATTCTCAGAAGAGGTGCTTTTCAACTTTTCTGTCATTGTATGTATCACTCAATTTTTAGAGGGCCATCAATCGCTCTCAGTCATAATTTTCAGAAGGCCATTGTCAGTGTTCCGGGGTTTCCAGGTTGCTTCTGAATGATTTTGCCCTTGGTTAAAATGGAGTTTCTGTGCTGTGTGACCTACTTCCGGTTCATCTGTATAAAAGCCCACCCATAAGCTTAGTCTAGTTGCTTGAGTATACTGCTTCCTGTCTGCTCTTGCTCAGCTGCTCTTGTTACCTGGTTGCCTTTCTGGATCCTTGTGATTTACCCGTGGCTTCCTTGTCAGGCTGGTCTCAGGTGAACTCCCGGCAATATTGCTTCTACCAGCGGCTGGATGTCCCAAGTGTATGTAAGCGATACTACCGGATAACTATATTGTAACTGTCTTTCCGAAACTTTACCTGTATCTACTCTTTCTGCTAAAGATATGTTTGGACTTATTGAACTTTGCCAGCACTAATTGATACCTTATTCGTGTGGACCAAAACCAGGGACTTATCACCCGGTCACACCGGTGTGAGGATTTGTGCCACAAACTTTGCTAATTCGGATCTACGTTACCTGGACTGCTTATTTTCTGGACTATATTCGTAAGGACTGTGCTCAGCAACGTATACCGTGTTTGTGTTTTGTTTCTGTGTGTTATATACTGAGTACATATTGTTGGCTGTGTATTATATAAATTCCTTGCACCAAGAACCCGCTTCTGCTCTTAATTGCCCTAAGCGATAAGAATCCTCAAGTTCATACAATATTATTACAGCCATCATGAAGCTTTTAATCAATTTTTATAGAGCCATTAGGCAGCCCTCACTCTATTTTTAGAGGATAAGCTGCCGGCCCTCACTTTATTTTTATAGGGCCATCAGGTGGGCTTCACTTCATTTTTAAGGGCCATCAAGCAGCCCTCATTAAATTTTTAGAGAGTCATCAGGCAGCCTTTACTCACTTTTTTAAGGGGCCATTAGGCAGCCGTCACTGTTTATTTATAGAGGGTCAGTAGGTGCCACTCACTCAATTTTTAGAGGGCCATCATGCTGCCCTCAATCAATTTTTAGAATACATCAGGCAGCCCTCACTGAATTTTGAGAGAGCCATAAGAGGCAGTGGGGTGGCCAGAGGGAGAAGGCTGGCAACTGTTCCCCAGAGCACCCACACATGGCAAGTTCTGAGGCCAAGGGTTTTGCGTACCTCAGTCTGTGAAGCACAGTAATGCCGGTAGCCAACATAACTGCAGCATTACTGTGATTCGTAGCCAATCCCCGAATGTTAATTGGATGAAAAACAGCTGCAAAATATGTGGGGTGGGGACTCTAGTATTGTACCCAAGCACAAAGATACTTGATTAAGTATCAAGAGTAGAGATGAGCGAACCGGTCCCGGTTCGGCTCAAGGCCGGTTCGCCGAACGGGTGTCCCGTTCGAGTTCGGTTCGTCGAACGTTCGACGAACCGAACTCGAACCCATAGGCTATAATGGGAGGCAATCACAAACACATAAAAATGCATTATAAATGTACACAAACAGTTAATAAACATTGCCATAACACTTACCGGTCCCCGCGATCCCTTCTGCACTCTGTCTCCTGCCGCTATTCCATCCGATGATCGCTTAATCCTCCCGGTGACCTGCACTGCCAGCAGAGATGCAGGACCTATTGTGACGTCAAAATAGCCATGCGACCAGTCACGTGGCTATTATCTCATTGGCTACAGACTGGTCACATGACTATGACGTGTCATGTAGGACCTGCGAGTGCATCTCTCCGGTACACGGTGCACATATGTGTATCGCCGAGTACCGGCGACATGCTCTAGCACACGGTCGACTCCCCGTTCCGTTAGGGACCGGCTGACACAGCCGGTCATTAACGGAGATCACCGTTGCCATAGCAACGCAGTTAGCGGTGACGTCACCGCTAACCGCGGCTCCAAGAGCACCGTTGCTATGGTAACGCGTCTGTCAGCGTTACCGCTGTTACCGCTGACAGCCAGCACTGATCACTCATGGAGTGAAGGCTGCACGCTGCTTCCAGATTGTAGTGAGGATTGTAGTGAGGATGAGGTTCCCCAGCCCCAAGTGATGAGCTGGTGAACCTCATCCTTCCTCACTACAATCGTCACTACTACTACACTAGTGAGGATTGTAGTGAGGATGAGATGCCTCAGCCCATGATGGGCTGGGGAACCTCATCCTCACTACAATTGTCACTACTACTACACTAGAAAGAAAGAAGACAGAAGAGCAGGATCGTGGAGGGCTGACAGGGGGTAATAAAGATGGAGTCTCTAATGTGTCTGTATATTTATTTCTATTAAAGTATTTTTTCTCTGTGTGGTGTTTTTTTTAACCCTTTATTGGAGATTCTTAATGGCCGGGTCAAACGTGCCTGACATTAAGAATCTCTGGCTTAATACTGGCTAGTAAAACAAAGCCAGTATTAACTCATGATTATCCAACAAGCCACCCGGCTCCAGGGCTGTTGGAAGAGTTGGATACAGCGCCAGATGATGGCGCTCCTATGAGAGCGCCATTTTCTGGGACGGCTGCAAACTGAAATCCGCAGCAGAGGCGCCCAGAAACCTCGGGCTAACCTGTGCTGCGGATTCCAATCCCCAGCTGCCTAGTTGTACCCGGCTGGACACAAAAATGGGGCGAAGCCCACGTCATTTGTTTTTTAATTATTTCATGAAATAAGTGAAATAATTAAAAAAAAACGGGCTTCCCTATATTTTTGGTTCCCAGCCGGGTACAAATAGGCAACTGGGGGTTGGAGGCAGCCCGTGGCTGCCTGCTGTACCTGGCTAGCATACAAAAATATGGCGAAGCCCACGTCATTTTTTTGGTGGGCAAAAAAATTCTGCATACAGTCCTGGATGGAGTATGCTGAGCCTTGTAGTTCTGCAGCTGCTGTCTGCTCTTCTCCATACAGACAGACAGCAGCTGCAGAACTACAAGGCTCAGCATACTCCATCCAGGACTGTATGCAGAAGTTTTTTGCCCCCTGAAAAAATTATGTGGGCTTCGCCATATTTTTGTATGCTAGGCAGGTACGGCTGCCCCCAACCCCCAGTTGCCTATTTGTACCCGGCTGGGAACCAAAAATAAAGGGAAGCCCTTTTTTATTATTTCATGAATTTCATGAAATAATTAGAAAACAAATGACGTAGGCTTCACCCCATTTTTGTGTCCAGCCAGGTACAACTAGGCAGCTGGGGATTGGAATCCGCAGCACAGGTTGGCCTGAGCTTTCTGGGCCCCACTGCTGCGAATTGCAGTCTGCAGCCGCCTCAGAAAATGGCAGTTTCATAGAAGCGCCATCTTCCGGCGCTGTATCCAACTCTTCCAGCACCTGCCTACTATACCTGGCTAGCATACAAAAATATGGCGAAGCTCACGTCCTTTTTTTGTAGTTTTTTGGCAAAAAAAATAAAAAATGCTTCCCTGGATTTTCCATTGCCAGTGAAGGTAACACCAAGCAGTGGGGGTTAGCAGCCAGTAGCTGCTTGGATTACCCTTAGCTAGCAATACAAAAAATGCAGCGGGAGCCCATATATATTTTTTTTAATTATTTATTTAAATAACTAAAAATAAAATGGGCTTCCCTGTATTTTGATTGCTGGACATCACAGTGCTGTAAAAATAAATCTTTAAAAAAATGACGTAGTGCTCCGCGGTGTTTTTGATTCTCAGCGCAGATAAAGCAGACAGCTATGGGTTGCCACCCCCATCTGCCTGCCGATACCTTGGTTGGCAATCAAAATACAGGGAAGCCCATTAATTTTTTCTATTTAAAAAATAGTTAAAAAAAAAATGACGTTGGGTCCCCCCATTTTTGATAGCCAGCTAGGGTAAAGCAGACGGCTGTAGCCTGAAAACCACAGCTGGCAGCTTTACCATGGTTGGGGATCCAATGTGGAGGTCCCCTCAGGCTCTTTTTTATAATTATTGTATAAATATTAATAATTACACAATAAAAGTAGGGTCCCCCCCAAATTGGATCACCAGCCAAGGTAAAGCGGACAGCTGTGGTCTGGTATTCTCAGGGTGGGAAGGTCCATAGTTATTGGGCCTTCACAGCCTAAAAATAGCAGGCCGCAGGCACCCCAGACGTGGCGCATCCACTAGATGCGCCAATCCTGGCGCTTCACCCCAGCTCATCCCGTGCCCTGGTGCAGTGGCAAACGGGGTAATAAATCGGGTTGATACTAGCTGTAAAGTAACCTGAGATCAAGCCCAGCAGTTTGTGATGTCATGGCGTCTATTAGATACTCAACATCATAAACTGTCAGTACTAACAAAAAAAAAAAATCGACAAAAGAAATTTATTTGAAAAAACAGTCCCCAAAACATTTCCTCTTTCACCAATTTATTGTAAGAAAAAAAATAAAGGGGTCCCACGACGACTCTGGACCGTCTAGAATATGGGGGGGAGACACTCAGGGAACGTATCCCCCATTTTCTAGGAGTGCGGACCCTTCATGTGAGGAGTGTGGGTGCAATGAATCTGCACTCACTCTTCTCGGGTCCACAGCAGCAGAGTCCATGTCGTAATGGTTGCTACCAAAGCTGCAATGCCCTGCTCATGAGGTAAGGGCATGCCTAATCAGGAGAACTACTGTAGAGGAAGCTCTGCTCACTGGTATATAGGTGCTCAGAGGTAATAATAGATAAAATTAGTGAGTAACCTCGGCACTCTAAATCTCCCAGACTAAGTCAGTAAGTCACAATGGATAGTAATGCAAAATCACTCTTTATTGGTCCGTATTAAGAAAAAAAAATTTTTCATAAGCATATATGTTTTTGTCCAAAACAAGTTACAAATGACGTTTCGGCCTGAGCCTTCGTCAGATTGGACTTATCTGCATGTAATCCTGAAAAATGACAATAATCAGTATCACATAAGAGTGAGAGAACAATAACATAAACTCGAACAATGTAGAGGTACAATTGGGATGCAGCAAAAAAATTGCAACACAGCAAGAAATGAAACACATGATACAAATGTCATAATACAGTACAAGGACAATATAGTAATGACAAATATGGAATAAGAGTAGACTTAGACAGCTCTGGTACGAAAGAAATGTCAATCATAAAGTAACATGTGCAGTAGGTGTAGAGCTACAATATGCATGGCTGTCACGCTCCCCGGGTCCTCTCCCCTGCTCCCCGGCTCACCTGCCACGCTCCCCGCTCCTCAGCCTCCATTGCCCGCGCTTCCCAGGCCTCCTGGTCCCCGCTCCCGGCGCCCGTCGGCTTCCCAGCCTCTGTCCGGCTCTGCTGCTTCCTCCTCTCAGCTTCCTGCCCTGGCTTCTGGCACCCGGGCCGCGCGCATGCGCATTAGGGCGCGCGCGCGGTCACTGACCCTTTCTTAAAGGGCCAGTGTCCACTAACAGGAAATGATACACTAAGGTACAGGGTATAAAGGGGTTTAATGTCCAAGGGGGCGGGGCCTGTTCTTCGTGTTTCTTGAGCTAGGAGTCAGGTCTCCTTGTGTCTTTGTGATATACTCACCTATCTCTCTTGTAGAGCCGTGCCTGCCTTGCCATCCGGTCCTGCCGAATCCCGAACCCCGAACGCTGCCTATCTGCCATCCTGACAGTCCGTACCATCTCGGATCCCTGCGGTGACCCGTCATCTCGCTCCAAAGGTTCTGGACCCCGCCTGACATCTTCTCGGCTTCCGAACCTGAGCTGCGTCACCCGGACTACCATCAGTGACTCCGTGGTCCCAGGGACTTCTCCGTTATACTCGTGTGCACGGACTGTTCTGCTGCCTATAGTGCTCCAGCTACCGGACCCCTTACCACCATCAAGGAGTTCGGCCCAGTGGATCCACCTCCTGGGTCTGCCCGTCCACCTGGCCCTGACAGTAAGACCAGGCCATGGATCCCGCTGCAGCACTAGCAGCCGTACAGGAGGAACTCCAACGCCAGCGTGAGACTCAGACCCGCATGCTGCAATTCATGTCTTCTGTGGATGCCCGCCTGAACATGCTACAAGCGGCAGTTACGTCTTCAACATCCCGGGCTTCCACTAGTCAATCCACGGCTCCAGTTCCCGTGGCGACTTCTTCGGATACTTCCAGACTTCGTTTGGCCTCACCACCCCGGTACGCCGGAGACCCCAAGACTAGAGTTGAGCGCGGTTCGTGGTTCGTGGTTCTCCAGTTCTAGGCTCGAGTGATTTTTGGGCTGTTCGAGATCGAACTAGAACTCGAGCTTTTTGCTAAAAGCTCGATAGTTCTAGATACGTTCGAGAACGGTTCTAGCAGCAAAAAGCAGGGCTTTTTACAGCTACAGTGAGCAGGAGCCATCGCTGGCAGCCTGCCACAAGCTGGTAACCAAGATAAACATCGGGTATCCAAGCAAAGCGCTTTGGTTAGTAACCCGATGTTTATCTTAGTTACGTGCAGGAAGCCCACACTTTCCCGCTCAGCTCGCTCCACCCCCTCCTGCCCGCGGCATGTACACATACATACACATACACAAACACACACACACACACACATCCACCCCCCCCCCCCCGCCCGCCCGCCCGCCCGCTCGCTCGCTCGCTCGGCTTACCTGCGGTGATGAAGTCCCGCCATCCCGACCTCAGCGCTGTCACTGTCCTCCATGGCCGCCGCTTGTCACATCACCTATCGCTTCCGACCCGAGACTGACACTGGCGGTGACGTCACGGACCTCTCGCGATACTTGATGTGAAGGCGCCGGTCATTGACCTCAGTGACAGGGGCTGTCAGTGTGCTGGAGATCAGTGCAGGTAATGTACCTCACTGACAGCAGCACTTGTCACCCCCCTGCAGTGACCTGGGCTGACCCATTGATGTTAGCTCAGGTCACTGCACTGCTCTCCCAGCCAATGGGGAACATCCTGCTCTTCATTGACTGGGACAGTGTGCATCGTCATGGCAACCCCTTGGATTACACCAGACCTGGATTTGTTTTTCAATCTAATAAATTGGTTAAAGAGGGAATGTTTTGGGGAGTGTTTTTTCAAATAAAAATGTGTTTGTCGTGTATTTTTTTTTTATTACTGACTGGGTTGGTGATGTCGGGTATCTGATAGACGCCTGACCTCACCAACCCCAGGGCTTGATGCCAGGTGACATTACACATCTGGTATTAACCCCAAATATTACCCCGTTTGCCACCGCACCAGGGCGCGGGATGAGCTGGGGCGAAGCACCAGGATTGGCGCATCTAATGGATGCGCCACTTCTGGGGCGGCTGCGGCCTGCTATTTTTAGGCTGGGGAGATTCCAATAACCATGGACCTCCCTAGTCTGAGAATATCAGGCCCCAGCTGTCTGCTTTACCTTGGCTGGTGATCCAATTTTGGGGGACCCCTACGTGTTTTTTTTTTTAATTATTTATTTAATTTAAAATAACAGCGTGGGGTGCCCTCAGTTTTGGATTACCAGCCAAGGTGAGGTTGCCAGCTGTGGTCTGCAGGCTGCAGCCGTCTGCTTTACCCTAGCTGGCTACAAAACTAGGGGGAACCCTATGTCATTTTTTTTTCATTTTTTTGGCTAAATACAAAGCTAAGCACCCCTTAGTGCCACATGAAAGGTACCAAAGGGTGTTCCACTTTTTCTCCATTTTTTTCTCCACTTTCTCTCCACTTTTTCGCCACTTTTTCTCCATTTTTTTCTCCACTTATTCTCCACTTTTTCTCCTCTTATTCTCCACTTTTTCTCCACTTTTTCTCCACTTTTTCTCCTCTTATTCTCCACTTTTTCTCCACTTTTTCTCCACTTTTTCTCCATTTTTTTCTCCACTTTCTCCACTTTTTCTCCACTTTTTTCTCCACTTTTTCTCCTCTTATGCTCCACTTTTTCTCCTCTTAATCTCCACTTTTTCTCCACTTTTTCTCCACTTTTTTCTCCACTTTTTCTCCTCTTATGCTCCACTTTTTCTCCACTTTTTCTCCACTTTTTCTCCACTTTTTCTCCACTTTTTCTCCTCTTAATCTCCACTTTTTCTCCTCTTATGCTCCACTTTTTCTCCACTTTTTCTCCACTTTTTCTCCACTTTTTTCTCCACTTTTTCTCCTCTTATGCTCCACTTTTTCTCCACTTTTTCTCCACTTTTTCTCCACTTTTTCTCCACGTTTTCTCCACGTTTTCTCCACTTTTTTCTCCACTTTTTCTCCTCTTATGCTCCACTTTTTCTCCACTTTTTCTCCACTTTTTCTCCTCTTAATCTCCACTTTTTCTCCACTTTTTCTCCACTTTTTCTCAACTTTTTCTCCACTTTTTTCTCCACTTTTTCTCCACTTTTTCTCCTCTTATGCTCCACTTTTTCTCCACTTTTTCTCCACTTTTTCTCCACTTTTTCTCCTCTTATGCTCCACTTTTTCTCCACTTTTTCTCCACTTTTTCTCCTCTTATGCTCCACTTTTTCTCCACTTTTTCTCCACTTTTTTCTCCACTTTTTCTCCTCTTATGCTCCACTTTTTCTCCACTTTTTCTCCACTTTTTCTCCTCTTATGCTCCACTTTTTCTCCACTTTTTCTCCACTTTTTCTCCATTTTTTTCTCCACTTATTCTCCACTTTTTCTCCTCTTATTCTCCACTTTTTCTCCACTTTTTCTCCACTTTTTCTCCACTTTTTCTCCACTTTTTCTCCACTTTTTCTCCACGTTTTCTCCACTTTTTTCTCCACTTTTTCTCCTCTTATGCTCCACTTTTCTCCACTTTTTTCTCCACTTTTTCTCCTCTTAATCTCCACTTTTTCTCCACTTTTTCTCCACTTTTTCTCCACTTTTTCTCCACTTTTTTCTCCACTTTTTCTCCACTTTTTCTCCTCTTATGCTCCACTTTTTCTCCACTTTTTCTCCACTTTTTCTCCACGTTTTCTCCACGTTTTCTCCACTTTTTTCTCCACTTTTTCTCCTCTTATGCTCCACTTTTTCTCCACTTTTTCTCCACTTTTTTCTCCACTTTTTCTCCTCTTATGCTCCACTTTTTCTCCACTTTTTCTCCACTTTTTCTCCACTTATGCTCCACTTTTTCTCCACTTTTCTCTCCACTTTTTTCTTCCACTTTTTTCTCCCTCTTATGCTCCACTTTTTCTCCACTTTTTCTCCACTTTTTCTCCACTTTTTCTCCACTTTTTCTCCACTTTTTCTCCTCTTAATCTCCACTTTTTCTCCTCTTATGCTCCACTTTTTCTCCACTTTTTCTCCACTTTTTCTCCACTTTTTCTCCACTTTTTCTCCTCTTATGCTCCACTTTTTCTCCACTTTTTCTCCTCTTAATCTCCACTTTTTCTCCTCTTATGCTCCACTTTTTCTCCACTTTTTCTCCACTTTTTCTCCTCTTATGCTCCACTTTTTCTCCACTTTTCTCCACTTTTTCTCCTCTTATGCTCCACTTTTTCTCCACTTTTTCTCCACTTTTTTCTCCACTTTTTCTCCTCTTATGCTCCACTTTTTCTCCACTTTTTCTCCACTTTTTCTCCACTTATGCTCCACTTTTTCTCCACTTTTTCTCCACTTTTTTCTCCACTTTTTCTCCTCTTAATCCCCACTTTTTCTCCACTTTTTCTCCACTTTTTCTCCACTTTTTCTCCACTTTTTCTCCACTTTTTTCTCCACTTTTTCTCCACTTTTTCTCCTCTTATGTTCCACTTATTCTCCACTTTTTCTCCACTTTTTCTCTACTTTTTCTATGGTCGGTCTACCCATTAGCTCTGCCATGCATAGTGTAGCTCTACACCTACTGCACATGTTACTTTATGATTGACATCTCTTTCGTACCAGAACTGTCTAAGTCTACTCTGACCCCATATTTGTCATTACTATATTGTCCTTGTACTGTATTATGACATTTGTATCATGTGTTTCATTTCTTGCTGTGTTGCAATTTTTTTGCTGCATCCCAATTGTACCTCTACATTGTTCGAGTTTATGTTATTGTTCTCTCACTCTTATGTGATACTGATTATTGTCATTTTTCATGATTACATGCAGATAAGTCCAATCTGACGAAGGCCCAGGCCGAAACGTCATTTGTTAACTTGTTTTGGACAAAAACATATATGCTTATGAAAAAAAAAATTTCTTAATACGGACCAATAAAGAGTGATTTTGCATTACTATCCGTGTGACTTACTGACTTAGTCTGGGAGATATAGAGTGCCGAGGTTACTCACTAATTTTATCTATTATTACCTCTGAGCACCTATATACCAGTGAGCAGAGCTTCCTCTACAGTAGTTCTCCTGATTAGGCATGCCCTTACCTCATGAGCAGGGCATTGCAGCTTTGGTAGCAACCATTACGACATGGACTCTGCTGCTGTGGACCCGGGGAGAGTGAGTGCAGATTCATTGCACCCACACTCCTCACATGAAGGGTCCGCACTCCTAGAAAATGGGGGATACGTTCCCTGAGTGTCTCCCCCCCATATTCTAGACGGTCCAGAGTCGTCGTGGGACCCCTTTATTTTTTTTCTTACAATAATTGGTGAAAGAGGAAATGTTTTGGGGACTGTTTTTTTCAAATAAATTTCTTTTGTCGATTTTTTGTTTTTGTAGTACTGACAGTTTATGATGTTGGGTATCTAATAGACGCCATGACATCACAAACTGCTGGGCTTGATCTCAGGTGACTTTACAGCTAGTATCAACCCGATTTATTACCCCGTTTGCCACTGCACCAGGGCACGGGATGAGCTGGGTGAAGCGCCAGGATTGGCGCATCTAGTGGATGCGCCACGTCTGGGGTGCCTGCGGCCTGCTATTTTTAGGCTGTGAAGGCCCAATAACTATGGACCTTCCCACCCTGAGAATACCAGACCACAGCTGTCCGCTTTACCTTGGCTGGTGATCCAATTTTGGGGGGTCCCCTACTTTTATTGTGTAATTATTAATATTTATAAAATAATTATAAAAAAGAGCCTGAGGGGACCTCCACATTGGATCCCCAACCACGGTAAAGCTGCCAGCTGTGGTTTTCAGGCTACAGCCGTCTGCTTTACCCTAGCTGGCTATCAAAAATGGGGGGACCCAACGTAATTTTTTTTTTTTAACTATTTTTTAAATAGAAAAAATTAATGGGCTTCCCTGTATTTTGATTGCCAACCAAGGTAACGGCAGGCAGATGGGGGTGGCAACCCATAGCTGTCTGCTTTATCTGCGCTGAGAATCAAAAATACCGCGGAGCGCTACGTCATTTTTTTAAAGATTTATTTTTACAGCACTGTGATGTCCAGCAATCAAAATACAGGGAAGCCCATTTATTTTTAGTTATTTAAATAAATAATTAAAAAAAATATATGTTAGCTCCCACTGCATTTTTTGTATTGCTAGCTAAGGGTAATCCAAGCAGCTACTGGCTGCTAACCCCCACTGCTTGGTGTTACCTTCACTGGCAATGGAAAATCCAGGGAAGCATTTTTTTTTTTTTTTGCCAAAAAGCTACAAAAAAAGGACGTGAGCTTCGCCATATTTTTGTATGCTAGCCAGGTATAGCAGGCAGGTGCTGAAGAGTTGGATACAGCGCCAGAAGATGGCGCTTCTATGAAAATGCCATTTTCTGAGGTGGCTGCAGACTGCAATTCGCAGCAGTGGGGCCCAGAAAGCTCAGGCCAACCGGTGGTGCGGATTCCAATCCCAGCTGCCTAGTTGTACCTGGCTGGACACAAAAATGGGGCAAAGCCTACGTCATTTGTTTTCTAATTATTTCATGAAATTCATGAAATAATAAAAAAAGGGCTTCCCTTTATTTTTGGTTCCCAGCCGGGTACAAATAGGCAACTGGGGGTTGGGGGCAGCCGTACCTGCCTGCTGTACCTGGCTAGCATACAAAAATATGGCGAAGCCACATAATTTTTTCAGGGGGCAAAAACCTTCTGCATACAGTCCTGGATGGAGTATGCTGAGCCTTGTAGTTCTGCAGCTGCTGTCTGTCTGTATGGAGAAGAGCAGACAGCAGCTGCAGAACTACAAGGCTCAGCATACTCCATCCAGGACTGTATGCAGAAGTTTTTTGCCCACCAAAAAAATGACGTGGGCTTCGCCATATTTTTGTATGCTAGCCAGGTACAGCTGGCAGCCACGGGCTGCCTCCAACCCCCAGTTGCCTATTTGTACCGGCTGGGAACCAAAAATATAGGGAAGCCCGTTTTTTTTAATTATTTCACTTATTTCATGAAATAATTAAAAAACAAATGACATGGGCTTCGCCCTATTTTTGTGTCCAGCCGGGTACAACTAGGCAGCTGGGGATTGGAATCCGCAGCACAGGTTAGCCCGAGGTTTGTGGGCGCCTCTGCTGCGGATTTCAGTCCGCAGCCGTCCCAGAAAATGGCGCTCTCATAGAAGCGCCATCATCTGGCGCTGTATCCAACTCTTCCAACAGCCCTGGAGCCGGGTGGCTTGTTGGGTAATCATGAGTTAATACTGGCTTTGTTTTACCAGCCAGTATTAAGCCAGAGATTCTTAATGTCAGGCACGTTTGACCCGGCCATTAAGAATCTCCAATAAAGGGTTAAAAAAAGACACCACACAGAGAAAAAATACTTTAATAGAAATAAATACACAGACACATTAGAGACTCCATCTTTATTACCCCTGTCAGCCCTCCACGATCCTGCTCTTCTGTCTTCTTTCTTTCTAGTGTAGTAGTAGTGACGATTGTAGTGAGGGGCATCACTTGGGGCTGGGGAACCTCCATCCTAACTACAATGCTCACTACAATCGGGAAGCAGCGTGCAGCCTTCACTCCGTGAGTGATCACTGCTGGCTGCTAGCGGTAACGCTGACAGACGCGTTACCATAGCAACGGTGCTCTCGGAGCCGCGGTTAGCGGTGACGTCACCGCTAACTGCGTTGCTATGGCAACGGTGATCTCCGTTAATGACCGGCTGTGTCAGCCGGTCCCTAACGGAACGGGGAGTCGACCGTGTGCTAGAGCATGTCGCCGGTACACGGCGATACACATATGTGCACCGTGTAACGGAGAGATGCACTCGCAGGTCCTACATGACGTGTCATAGTCATGTGACCAGTCTGTAGCCAATGAGATAATAGCCACGTGACTGGTCACATGGCTATTTTGACG